>NC_133340.1:18444968-18544968 GCF_030506205.2 Paramisgurnus dabryanus
CATTTGTATAAAATATTTTTGTTTTGATTTCCCGAACCCCTTTTGGACGTCTACCTGACGTCCAAGAGGGGTCATAATCAGACGTCCAGATACTGTACCAGATCTGCACGTTGTATAGACGTACAGATAAGGGCCTGGACCAACCGACCTGATATAGACATGATCTGCACATCAAGCGGATGTCTCATGTTTGGTGGGAAAGTTCTGAAGGTTAGTTTTTAACACCCGGCGGGAACCCTGATAAGTGCAAAAATAGAATTTATAAATATGTAACGCCGGTATCAACTGTTTTGCAAAATCCATATGATGGCGTGACACAATACCGGTAATTACTATCATACCGGTTTATCGCCCAACCCTAGTATGCAGCTCACTCATCTCGATATGAGTGTATAATGAAGTATATCTAATATATCATTTTGTTGGTTGCTATGCAGTTACACCAGAGCAGTAATATTTGTTTTTGCAGATATGGAACCTAATCAATTTAATACTGTTAATACTGTACTAAAAATAAAATAAATCAAAACAGAAACACATTTTTGGTGGCAAAAATGTAGCCTAAAATACTTAAAAGCACTGTTTATATTTTTAAGTATAATTATATGTTAAATAAGGTTCAATAATTTAAATTCATTACTAGAAATGTTGTGTTTTTAAGTTAAAATAGCTCTGCAGCCCTCCGACAAGTACCCATCTCAGCACAGACCCCTGTCTTAGGTGATGTAGTATTGGCCGATACTGAATCCCAGGTATCGGATGCAAAAAAGTGGATCGGAGCATCCGAGCTGTGTTACAATTAATCCCGTTAATATTTGATAATGAGGAGACATAACTTACCTGAAGGAAGAAAATCATGACCATCCTGATTGTCTTCATATTCTTCTTCTGTAGGTTCAGTTTTTATTTCTGTAGGTTCAGTTTTTATTTCTGTAGGTTCAGTTTTTATTTCTATAGGTTCAGTTTTTACTTCTGTAGGTTCAGTTTTAATCTTCATCGTGAGGTTCGTGCAGTCGATGGGTTTGGCTGAACACATCTTGAGTTTGGTCTGCAGGATCTGCTGCTGTTCTCCAGCGTTCCAGACAGAATCCAGAGACTCTGTGAAGGTTTGATCAGTAGATTTACAGGACATCTCATCTCTCATCATGAACACTAAAAAATAAAGAGAAGACTCTGTTTACACTCAAGAGAGAAAAACACTGAGGATACACAAACATATCACACGCGAGCTCTTTTTATCTTTTTTTAGTGAGTTTATCTGTGGACTAAAGAGCTGCAGAGCGCCTCCTGCTGTACTGGAGAGAGAAGACACTCAACACTTCATTCATCTCTCATTCATTACACAAGAAGGTTTATGTTTCTTCATGGTGTGGTAATGGCTGTCACAATTCTGATTTTTAATTAAATGTAAAGATCCAGCGTCAGGGAATACAGTCTTTACCTCATATGTCAACATTGGGATTTGAAAATAAGATGGGTGCACCTTGTATAATTTTTTGTATTTTCTTTCACTGATGAGTTGGTTATGGTAACTTAAGACTGTTGCTCTTTAGACACAAAACAAATTTGCTTATATATTTATAAACAGAATCCCTTAAACAGATATATTTTACTTGCATGCCGTACTTACTGAATACAACTTAAACTGCAATACAAAGCTTAAGGAATACAAAGAGTTAAATAAGAGGTCATTTGCAAATTTATTATTTTGCAAAGTAGTTTATCAGGGTTAGCCGAATTATTTTGTCCCCATAGTAAAGTGTTCACATTATTTTGGCCAGTGCCAGGCCTTAGGGCATTTAAATAGTTTTACAAACACACCTTACAAAAACATTACTGGTGTGCATCTTAACACAAAACAATGACACAGATATATTTTAAGATGTCAGTTCAAGGTGTTTTGGGCTATAGGGAACATGCACATGAAAATTGCTTTATTTTAAAGCAATACCTTTGCTGATGCTGTGTTAGTACAGTAATAAACTGTTGTTGTATTTTGTGTGATGTAGAAATAACATTGAACGTAGCTGGGAAATGTAGCTACCAATAGTTTATTGTGATTGAACAAGATTTATTTAAAAAAGACATAGAAGTAATTTTCTATCCAAGTTTCATTCTGAAAGCTTCTCATACCTGCAGTAGTTAAACACAATATGGGTTAAACACAAACACCTGTGAATCATTTCCCCAAACATTAGCATGCCCTGAAAGATGCCTTAATAAAATCTATGGATGTCACTTTAACCGTGTGTGAAATGTTTGATTAACTAAATCTGTAGTGTACAGAAGAAAATCAAGAAGAAATGTCTTTGTCCCAAAGTTAACTGTATAAACTTAATATAAGATAATTTACATTATATGCACTTACATGATGACTTCTGACAAAACACAGACATTTGACGCAGTTTTACCAACGCCTGTGGTTGGGCCGCCCATTTTGACAAAATCCACCCTTAAACAAACACACACAACTCTGCTTGATACAACTAGTTAAGAGTTTATCATACCTCATAATTAAAGATAGTCGATGCACAAATGATTGATCCTGTAAATTAACCCCCAAATAAATAAAATAAAAAAGCATGACAATACGCCCACTTAATCCTCATCATGGATTTTTGTGGTAACAAAGGATATATCAAATCTACTTTCCAAATGTTTGGATTTATTTAGCAAGATAAACATGCCAATAATACAAAATAATCCAAAGTCCAATGCAAGCAATAAATTTCATCAATCATACAAAACAGTTAATAAATACGAAAGCAGAAATTAAACAATGTATTAATTCTATATCCAATTTGTAAGGAATAATTGACGATGGGCTGTTAAATTATTCTTACACCACAGTTACAACAGACATTGCTCTGTTGGTTATTTTAAGACATCTGACAGGTTAGGTGTTCATTTTACAGAAAAATATTCAACACCTGTGAAACATTTCTCAACCAATCAAAATATAACAGCCATGTGGTGTAAAAGCGATATATATTACATTAATCATACAAAATCCTTTAATAGTACAAAATGAAAACGATTAAAAATGTCTGGTGATGAAAACTACACAAAGCGATCGTGCAGGAAATCTGTTTATAGATTCAGAGAATGCTCTACCACCATCCTTTAAATACCCATAGTTTTACCGAGCAGTGTTTATTTATCTATTATTACATTTTGGGGCGTTAACTTTGCTGTGTCTTTGATTTCTGTGGGAAGATATATTTTATTTACATACAGGAATTTGTGTGCGAGACCTGGGTGAAGTTTATCTGCAGTTTCTAAACCAATTTCCATGTCAGTGGTGGATTTTACCAGATCTTTTATTAAAGTAGGTAACCTATAAGTGAGCTTTGAGCATCTCTAGAGACCATCATGTGAGGAGGAGAGAGAGATTGTAAGGAGAGAAACACAATAATCTTGGAGAGGTGACTCTTCTGTCCCTGTAAAGTGGGTTGGTTGACTTTGAGGTAGATGTGAACTCTTTGAGAAAGTTTTCAGATGTTGACTTTCATCAGAATTCAGTGTCTTTTCTCTGTGGGTTCTGCCATTTGGTGTCAGTCTTTAGCTCTCTGAGGACATCTGAAACAGACAGGTTTAATTCCAGTTTGGTGTGATGCCCATCCTCATGCTGCCATATTGATGATTACCCAGCGACAACTGAATGCTTTCTTTGTACCCTTGCAGCTCTTTAAAATTCTTTAATAATTATAATAATCATTCATGTACAGCTGGTTTGGAAAAGCATTATATAAATGAAATTCATTTGATTTGTTTTAACAATGTTTTTACGCGCTCTGTCAATAGTTTTGGGTGCTGTAGCGCCACATCTCACATTTTGATTTACAGCAGTGGCTCTGGGAATGTGATGGAATGCTCAGATCTCATTGGTCAACCTGTTAATTTGTTGAGCAAAAGAGGGGAGTGGTAAAAACATTGCTTTTCGTGCCACAAATTACAGAGGTCAAAGTCATTCGAAGAAATCAATAATTTTTTAGCACATTATTAGACCGACACTGTGATGATTTCAGTGTAGTTTGTTCTTCAGTATGTTTCTTCTGATGATTCTGAAGACTTCTAGAAGAAGCAAATCTCTCTCCACAGATCGAGCAGACGTAAGGTTTCTCTCCAGTGTGAAGTCTCTGATGGACTTTTAAGGAAGCTGAATGAGCAAATGTCTTCTCACATTGAGAGCATTTATAAGGGTTTTCACCTGTATGAATTCTCTGGTGTGACACTAAATGGTGATGTTGATTAAAACTCTTCCTGCAAATATTACAGTGATGAGGTTTTTCTCCAGTGTGAAGTCTCTCATGGACTTTTAAGGAAGTTAAATGAGCAAACATCTTCTCGCACTGAGAGCATTTGTAAGGTTTTTCTCCTGTATGAGTTCTCTGGTGCTTTAGTAAGTCAGCCTGTTGCCTAAAACTCTTCCCACAGACATTGCAGTGATGAGGTTTCTCTGCCATATGAATTCTCTGATGAACTCTAATAGAGCTATGACTAGTGAAGCTCTTTCCACAGTGAGAGCAGACGTAAGGTTTCTCTCCAGTGTGAACTCTCTCATGAACTTTTAAGTGACCTGCCTGAGTAAACATCTTCTCACAATGAGAGCATTTGTAAGGTTTTTCACCTGTATGAGTTCTCTGGTGACTCACAAAGGTAGCCCGTTGTCTAAAACTCTTCCCACAGACATTACAGTGATGAGGTTTCTCTCCCGTATGAACTCTCTGATGAACTTTAATAGAACTATGATTAGTGAAGCTCTTTCCACATTGAGAGCAGACGAAAGGTTTCTCTCCAGTGTGAACTCTCTGATGATCTCTAAAGGCATTTTGATGTGAAAAGCGCTTTTCACAGTGACAGCAGACATAAGGTTTCTCTCCAGTGTGATGTCTCTCATGGACTTTTAAGGAAGTTAAATGAGTAAATGTCTTCTCACACTGAGAGCATTTGTAAGGTCTTTCACCTGTATGAATTCTCTGGTGTGACACTAAACTGTCATTTCGATTAAAACTCTTCCCACAAACATCACAGTGATGAGGTTTTTCCCCTGTGTGAATTCTCTCATGGACTATCAGCTGAGATTTATGACTGAAAGGTTTATGACAGTGTGAGCATTGATAGGGCTTCTCTCCAGTGTGTAGTGCTTGGTGTGCTGTTAGAGAGAATGAATCCCTACATGTTTTTCCACATTCACTGCATTGATACGGTTTCTCATTGATGTGTAAAAGCACTTTCTGTTCTGTGTGTTCTCTCTCTAAATGTCTCTGTGAGCTCAATGTCTCTCCACCGCTGATGCAGGAAAGAGTCGAGGACGTTATTTCTCCTTCCAAACATAATTCACTCTTCACATCTGAAAGAAATATGAAACAAATAAATCCTCATTTTACTTTTATGTACACAAAGAAGAATGAATTGAGATTCTGCTGTCAGTCCTGTCATTACAGATGTGACATTGATATAAAATAAAACCCAAATAAAGAAATGTATTCGTCTTTTACTGAATTTTTGACTACATCTTTATAAAAGGGAAATGCTTAACACGAACCTTAGCTTGACGTTTCATAAGATAACTTGATAAGAATGCTTGAATTGGTCTTAAAATATATAATTTGTGTAAAATTATAATACGCTGCTAATATGTGTGGAAAATATTATATTGGCCATATTCCATTAGAACTAATACATACCATTAGAGACCAACAAAGACCAATACACTGTAGTGGCCATATTACATTAGAACCAATACAATTCCCAATAAAACCAATAGAATTTCTGTGATGGTGTCTATTGTTTTTTTAGCAGGGAAAATGAGAAACACAACGCGTCGAAACAGCTTTCCGGACCTACACGCCCAAAACGGTGACAAAATAACTCAATATTTGTCAGCTCTGTCAGGATTTGGGTGCTAAAGATGCTTTCATAGCTTGGAATGCAAATGTAATCAGGGGAATCTGAGAACATGAGTTTGTTGCTTTCGTTACTCTTAACGGTTCTCCCCTACATAAACAATTTGTGTGGGGGGTTTAAAATAATAAAAAAATACAACAATAATTGAGAAAACATAAGTTACCTGAAGAAATAATAAAAGCATGACCATCAACATGACTGTCTTCACATTCATCTGCCGTGGGTTCAGGTTTTACTTCTGTAGATTCAGTTTTTATTTCTGTAGGTTCAGTTTTTATGTCTGTAGGTTCAGTTTTTATGTCTGTAGGTTCAGTTTTGATCTTCATCATGAGGTTCGTGCAGTCGATGGGTTTGACTGAACACATCTTGAGTTTGGTCTGCAGGATCTGCTGCTGTTCTCCAGCGTTCCAGACAGAATCCAGAGACTCTGTGGAGGTTTGATCAGTAGATTCCTCATCCTGTAAGCCCTGATCAGTTCCTGATTTACAGCACATCACATCCATCTCATCATCAACACTAAAATACACAGAGACAAGACTCTGTTAACACTCAATAAAACACTCAAGATAGAAAAACACTGAGGATACACAAACACATCACACGCGAGCTCTTTCTCTTCTTCTTCTTCTTCTTTTCGTTTAATGGCTGCTCACTCCTTTGGAGTATTACTGCCACCTACTGTATAACTTGCGCATATGTGTAATGAATCTGAATTGTGAGAAAAAAAAAAAAAAAAAAAAAAAAAGGAAACCACTTTTGACACCCCATCGCGAGCTCTTTCTTTCTTTCTTTCTTTCTTTAGTGGGTTTATCGGCGGACTAAAGAGCGGCAGAGCGCCTCCTGCTGGACTGGAGGGAGAACCCTGCTGAAAAATACAAACCATAACAAAAATTCTAATTTTCCAATTAAAATACACAAGGAATACAAATAGTTAAACAAAGGTGATTTGCAAACGTATTATTTTGCAAAGTAGTTTATCAGGATTAGCCAAATTATTTTGACCCCATAGTAAAGTGTTTACATTATTTTGTCCAGTGCCTGTGTAACGCGAATTAAAACTCAGGATTAGCCCTTAGGGCATTTAAATAATTTCACAAACACACCTTACAAAAACATTACTGGTGCATCTTGACACAAAACAATGACACAGATATATTTTAAGAGGTCAGTTCAAGGTGTTTTGGGCTAAGACGCAGCTTTAGGTCTGAGAACCGTGCACATGATTTTTTTAATTATTCAATACCTTTGCTAATGCTGTGTTAGTAGGCAAGGCAAGTTTATTTGTATAGCACATTTCATACACAGATGTCATTCAAAGTCCTTATGTAGAAATTATACAGTACAGTAATAAACTGTTGTTGTAAATCATGTGATGTAGAAATACCATTGAATATAGCTGGGAAATGTAGCTACCAATAGTTTATTGTGATTGAACATGTTTTTTAAAAGATATAATTTAGAAGTAATTTTCTATCCTGATTTTGACTCTGAGAGCTTCTTGTACCTGCAGTAGTTAAGCACAATCTGGGTTAAACACAAACACCTGTAAATCATTTCCCCAAACATAAGGATGCCCTGATAAACTGTGGCTTACAGAGGAAAACCAAGAAGAAATGTCTTTGTTCCGAAACTAAAAATAAGATTGTTTACATTATGCACTCACACAACGACTGCTGACAAAACACAGACATTTGATGCAGTTTTACTTACCGCCTGCATCAGACCTTATGTTAATGGTTCTCTAAGCGAATTCACGCGTTTTAGACAATAAAACATTTTTTGTTACATACAGCACACATCTCCTCACTATCTGCTTGCTACCTGACCGCTGATCAAACTGTAAAAAAAACTTCAATATACACACAGTGGCCAAACCTGCACCACGAAACAAAACAAAGTTTTACAGCCAATAAATGCCAAGAAGGATTTGGGGGTGGGGGTTGGTCGCATATACGAAAGCACGGAAGGGAGGGGGAGGAGTTAGCTACGCTCCGTTTGTTTGAAAACAGTTGTGACGTCGAACATATTCGCTTAGAGAGCCTTTAAACACAGTTGATGCACCAATACTTAAACCTGTAGTTAAATTAAGTGGTTCGTCATATTAAATAAATAAAATGAAAAAAGCCAGAAGATACGCCTACTTAATCCTGGTCATGGAATTGTGGTAACAAAGGATACATTAAATTTACTTTATTCAATAATTCAAAGTAATAAATCCAAGCGTAACAATTTATTAGCCAGGTAAGCAACATGATAATTCAAAATTTAATTCAACTTATATAACACATTAATCAATCATAAGAAATTCAATAATATGAAACAATCCAAAGTCCAATTTAAGCAATATAATGCATTGATCACAAAACCCTCTAATAGTAAAAATGAGAGTTTAGAAATGTTACCTGGCGATGAGAACTACACACAGCGATTGTGTGGGAAATATGTAGTTTTACTGAATGGTGTTTTATTTATTTATTATTACATTTTGGGGGGTTGTAAGCTTGCTGTGTCTTTAATTTTTGTGTGAAGATTCATTTCATTTACATACAGAAGGTCATTTGTATGGGCATAGGTGTGATTGGCAAAGGACAAAAAAGCAGGAAAATATATGGCACACCTACCATGACGTGGCGACATATATACGCATGCACTCATGCACACGCACACACACACACACACTATAAAATGAAATACAGTTGAAATATAATTTGAGCTCAAAATTGATTGATCTGAGTGGCCAATCGTCAATCTGCGTGGGCAAGTGCCACCCTGACCATTATGTAGCCTTGCCACTGTTTCAGACTGAACAAAATCAGTCACTTTGTGCATTTAAAGGTAAATATATCAGTGTGGTGCATTTTAAGAGTAAAAATAAGTAACTAGATCTATGAGGATTTTTATGTTTTTGTAAATAAATGTGTGCCCTTTTAGTAAAATCTTTGGTTGCATATGGTAATAATAATAAGGCACACAAGCCACTTACACAACTTGATAAATGAGATTTGTCATTGGTCAAAACATGTTTAATGTTTATAGAATAATTAGTGGGGGCATTTAATACAGATTAATTATTGATTACAACACGCTGAATTTAAAGTGGATACTGTAACACTAAAGTTATTCAAATGTTGTGACTTTCTGGAAAGGCAGTCAAGTGCATTTGTCCTTTGCATAGTTGAGCTACGCGTTTCACACACACACACGCACGCACACGGGCAAACCAGATCCATGAATGTGTTTGTTTGTCATTATATTATTCTGTAATCGCAAGATTCACAAACCATTAAGAGGAGCAAATACAGGCGTGTGTTCGTCAGGATGACGTTGGATCTGATTCGTGTATATGCGTGCGTTAACGTAAGTGATTACAGAATAATAATGCAAGCAAACGTTTTGACACAAACGCAACTTTATATTGATATTGCGAGACAGCATTTCACCTCGACGAGAAATCTGATATTTACATTACTGGCATAGCTTGATTTGAAACGGACAGTTTTGTCAAAGCAGCAAACACCTGGCAGGTTCTCTTAATTTTGCTGTTTGTCTCTGCCTATTCCTTCTATCCAAGCCCAGCGCCACTGATTTAAGTCCTTTATATATAAGGTCGTCTTACCTAGGCTAGGCTTCATTTACTTAATCTTCATCCTGCTGACAACTTGTTGTGACTTTTCCGCAGCCGCGCGGCATCTGCAGCTGGATCTCAGCCACACATCAAAGACCCCTCCCCATTCTACCTCTGATTGGCTAGTTTGTTAGTTTGGTTGAGAGTGAAAGATGTGTTTCTCTCATTCTATTTGTAGGCGAACGCATGATTTTTTTTAATTCTCAGCCAACACCACACGCCGGTGATCCGACTGCAAGCTTTTTGGTGAGCTCTGCTTTCGATCGTGACAAATAAATAAACTACTTGCGGAGTGATATGAGGTCATTTATAACGGTGCCTTGCAACCCCCCCCCACATACACACAAAAAAATTGGATTTGCATGATTCACGAAAGCCTCATTTTCAGGTCGGAAAAGCCGGAATTCCGGATTTATCCGGAAGAATCACACCCCTGATGGGAGACCTGGGTGGAGTATATCTTCAGTTTCTAACCCAATTTCTATGTCTATGGTGGATTTTACCAGATGCACTGAGACCATCACAACGACACCAATATGGTTACACACTTGTACAATTCGATTAAAGTAGGTAACCTTCAAGCAGTGGCGAACCGTGGGTACTTCAGCTGGGCCTTCAAAATATGCAATGAAGTGCAAATGCCTCTCCATCCATAATACTAGGCTATTCGTATTTCGTTAAATCATACAATGAACGTGTAAAAATTCTGAGCACGCAAAGTTAAATTACAGAATGGGCATTGTCTGCCTTTAAATGCAGTTTTAAAGTTTAAAATTACTTTAATCTAACTGATAAACACAAATACAGACTCTGCTGCTCTGTAATGACAGGGGCTCTGTATATTTGCATTTAACAAGCTTAAATTATGTTCTTTAATTTATTTTTTAATTTTTTTGAAATATATATTTAGCTGTAGGATACCTTGTTAGTCTTTTCATAAGGGGAAATATACCACCCAGCGTTCTCAGTGCACCTCCTTGTGGCTTATAGCTGTTGTTATAAGATATCCAGGGCTCGCAAAATCGCTAACCCGAGGTCCCGGGGCTATAGCGAATTCATGTCGAAAAATGTATCTCCGCCCTGCCCATCGGGTATATGGTGGAAAAAAAATATTTGTATGTTTTCGCATTCTCTCAGATTTAGTTAGGAAATTATATTGTATGTAATTCGGCGTCGTCTGTCAGTCATTACTATCCTCACGTAACAAGTGAAACTGTCAGGAAGTAAAAGTATAATTAAACCCATTATTTTTCTCGTGTTCGCGTCATTCTCCTCTGCACGCGCTTCTCCCGGCAGTGCTCTTCACGAGTACGCGCTTAAGTAATTTCGTTTTTACCTCAGCCCTATCAAGCTAGCCACAACGTCAATCACGTTTTCCGCCATTTACCACTCTCACCGCAGAGTTTCGGGCCATTAGACTGTATTAATATTAACGGTCTATGATCTTCGTCTTTGGTGTTTTACGGCAGCTCGCATACAGTTTGTTGCATGCTTAGGACTTCATGAAGGCTTACAATGCTTTGTTTTTTACCCGCCCACTTGAAATCAAAACGTGATTGGTCAATTTGCCCGTCACTCTCCACACCAAAACACATAGCTTGGCCTTCCCTGGGATTCATGAAGTCCTAACCAATGAATGAGCCAGATAACCGGGCCTTAATAGAGACAGACGATTCTGATTGGATTAGATGTTTTCATGACATGAACCTGACAGTAAGCTTAACGTTAGAATATAGATGAGAGAAAATATATTACATGTATTGTATTAAATTGAATTAAATAAAAATTTAAAAATGTAAAAACATATTTTTATTGAAAACTATATTATTTATTTATAAAAAATCTTTTTATACATTTTTTAAGGCCTTCTCTGAAGGCGTAGAAGGCCCTGAAGGTTCCCCACTGCCTTCAAGTGGGCTTTGAGTATCTGAAGAGAGAAACACAATAATCTTGGTGAGGTTATTCTTTTGTCTCTGTAAAGTGGGGTGGTTGTCTTGAGATGTGAAGTCTTTTTGAGAAAGTTTTCAAGTGTTGAGTTTTATCAGAATTCTTAAAGGGTTCATATTATGAGATTATTTTAAGATGTAAACTAAATCTTTGGTGTCCCCAAAGTGCATAATTGAAGTTCTAGCTCAAAATACCCCACAAATAATTAATACCCGCATGTTAAAATTACCACTATGTAGGCGTGAGCAAAAGTGTGGCGTTTTGGAGTGTGTCATTTAAAATGCAAATAAGCAAACACAATGATGGTGGTTTGTTGCAATTAAAACTCAGTTGCTGTGAATTATTTTCTCTCTCTCTCTTTCTCTCTGTACTAAATGGCAGTGTTTGTGGTTGGACAGTGCAGATAAAGGGGGCGGTATTATCCTATTCGGACAGATTCACAATAGGAGCCAAATTACAATGACCTATTTTTTCACATGCTTACAGAGAATGGTTTACCAAAACAAAGTTACTGGGTTGATGTTTTTCACATTTTCTAGGTCGATAGAAGCACTGGGGAGTGGGGACACAATTGTAGCACTTAAACATAGAAAAAGTCAGATTTTCATGATATGTCCCCTTTAAATACTTTCTCTGTGCACTTTAATAATGAATGTATAACTGCTTTGGAAAACTGTTATATACAATGAAATCAATTTGATTTGTTTTAATTGTGTGTTTACATGTTCTGTAAATACAATTTTGTGTGATGTAGCGCCACTGTCTCGCCTTTTTGAGAACATGATGTAATTTATGGAATTTATATTTATAGAAATCAATTGTTTTTGTTTTAGCACGTTATCACATCAAACATTCTCACAGAAAATACATGACCATAGTGTAAAGACACTATGATGATTTCAATGTAGTTGTTATATAGTATGTTTCTTCTGATGATGCTGAAGACTTCCAGAATAAGCAAATCTCTCTCCACAGATCGAGCAGACGTAAGGTTTTTCTCCAGTATGAAGTCTCTGGTGGGCTTTTAAGTTACTTGACTGAGTAAACGTCTTCTCACATTGAGAGCATTTGTAAGGTTTTTCACCTGTATGAGTTCTCTGGTGTGAAACTAAATTAACAAGTTGATGAAAACTCTTCCCACAAACATTACAGTGATGAGGTTTCTCTCCAGTATGAATTCTCTGGTGTGACACTAAACTGTCATGTCGATTAAAACTCTTTTCACAAAAATTACAGTGATGAGGTTTCTCTCCAGTATGAATTCTCTCATGGACTATCAGATGAGATTTATGACGGAAACATTTATCGCAGTGTGAACATTGAAAAGGTTTCTCATCAGAGTGAATATTCAGGTGTGATTTTAGAAGACTTGATTTCCTGAAGGTTTTTCCACATTCACTGCACTGATACAGCCTCTCACTCGTGTGTTTCTTCAGATGATATTTCTGATCCGAGTGTTTTCTTTCTAAATGTCTCTGTGAGCTCAATGTCTCTCCACCGGTGATGCAGGAAACTGTTTGTGCAGTCAGTCGCTCTTCTGATGTTGAGGACGTTATTTCTCCATCCAAACACGATTCACTCTTTACATCTGAAAGAAACATGAAACTTTTCAAAAGATAAAGTGAGATTCTGTATCTTTTTCTGTATTCACACAGAAACAAAGGACAGCTGTCAGCGCCGTTTACTGAGTTTATACTTAAAACCACATTTTCCTTATATTAGTTTACTATGGAAAAGGCTTAACTTAAAATTTAGCTTCTTATGTTTCTAGTCACACAGCAAAACCCCCAGAGTTAAATCAACTCTGGTGGGTGTGTACATAATGTCCCAATCTTACAGAGAGTTAAAAAGTAACTATGAAGCAGAGTTAAAAGCTGCAATCAGTAATATTATTCTCTCTATTACCATCTCTGTTAGAAACCTAAAATTGCATTTTACATCTTACTTGCGGAGTGGTTTCCTGGACAGGGGTTAGACTAGTCCTAGACTAAAATTAATGTAAGAGCTGTCCAAACAAACTTACACCGACATATCTTAAAATACATCAGTGCTCTTTGTTTTACCTCAAAATAAACACCAGTAATGTTTTTAGTAAGAGATGTTTGTTAAAACTAGTTATATTTTCTAATTAAACTAAGGCCTAGTCCTGGCTTAAGCTAATCCCTGTCCGGGAAGCTAGAATATTTTTTTAACTTAGGTTTAGATAGTTTTGTTTCATTTAAAGTCACCATTACTGTGATCAGTGTTTGTTTTAGTTGGACTTGAGCGTTAGCATGTCACTTTGTTCAAGTTGCTGTAACTTAGTGTGTTTAAGACATGTTTTTTATGGCTAAGAAAAGACAATTGTGTAGATCAATGGTGGTGGTTAAAACGTTGGCTAATGTCAAAAATGATCTAAAAATCAGATTTATTAATTTAGTGTTTTCTCACTCATCAGAAGCATCATTTTCTGTTAATCATGTGATACTACAGTATAATGTCCAGAACTCATAACATTTATATCATTCTAAAGGATTTTAAAAGACCGTGCACGTAAAAAATGAATCGCTTTACAAATTGTACACACAATCATCAAGAATTGGAGTATGAATCGCAACAATGGTGACAAAGAAAATGGTAAAAATGTTCATTATTTATTCCTGCTGCAGTGCATTCTGGGAGTTCTGGATGAGATTTGTAATTTTTTGATACCCTGCATTCCCAGCGGGATCACATACTATAATATCTCATAATGACACTTCCAGTGATTGGGCAGTGGGCAAACATAATACATCAAATTTCTAGATAATGATGTTTAGACTTCATGTTTTAGCAACCACTATAAAACTTACTATTGTATATTATTTGCTATAACAAACATGTTTTAAACAAACTATGTTATAGCAGTTAGATTAAAAAACTAAGAGTCAAGTCCAACTAAAACAAACACTGATCACAATAATGACGACTTTACCTTAAATATTTAAGTTAAACAACTTCAACTTGATTTTATAAGTTGGGTCAACTTTCACAAGCCAAAACTTTTAATAAGTTTTGAGAAATTGAGAAAGTTGTTTTAAAGGGCCATATGGCATGAAAGTGTAGGCATTGTCACTCTGTAGGTGTGAGCAAAAATTAGGTCATTGAAATTTGGCTCCTCTTATGATGTCATAAGGAGATCTTATTATAATAATACCCCCCCCCCCTTAATCTGCACTGCCATTTAGTGCAGATAGAGAGAAAGAAAGATAAAAAATAATTGACAGCACAATTGAGTTTGAATTGCATCAAACAACCATCATTGTGATCAGTGTTTGCATTTTAAATGACACAGCCAAAACGACACACTTTTGCTCACACCTACAAAGTGGCAACGCTAACATTTTCATGCCATGGGCCTGTCAAGGAATTTTAGCCGCATCAAAAATACTCATTTAGAGTGAAAGTCAAGGATCACACAGACACACTGTCAAGAGAATTTTCTTTGTCTGAATTTAATATATTCTATAGAATAGACTCTCACTCCCTGGTGCCAGAAGTTTTAAAACCGAGAGCCCCTTTTACAAGGTTGAGCACATATTTATAGTATGATACTGAAAAACACAGTCATCCCATCTCTGCCCATGATCCAAAGATCTCATTTTAGTTCCAGCGTCACTTAGAAAATAAACCTTCAAATTATCAATGACTAAGAAACATGTCAGTTGAAGCACATCTGGTCAAATAGAAGAAATTATTTTGTTCTCAGTGAAACTCTACCGTTTACTGAGTTTTTCCACTTGTTCATCATTTGTTACTTATCTCATTCACTAGCCCCCCTTTATCTTATCTGCTAGGACTTTGCATAATGTCCTAGTCTTTAGACATTTTACTACTGAACAGATGGAAAGAACAGAAATCTTTCACTAGAACAGAAGAACAGGATTTTGCATTTAACAATTATAAGTTCATAAACTATAATTAAAATAAAAAATCTTCCACTACAGGCCCTTTAACTTCATGCTGCACTTTTTGCATGGTGTATGATTGTGATTTTCAAATTTTGTAGAATGTATTTTTTGGCCAACCCATATAATCACTGTGTCTTATTTGGGCACCCCTGAAAAAACGTTCTGGCTATGTCCCTAGATATTAAGTGTTATAAAAAACAACTTGGTCTCTGTGGGTCTGCGACATTTTACAAAATTCTCACTCCGTTTTTTTTTTTCTCTCAAAGGTGATGAATATATGTAAACTACACTCATAGAGTTACATAAACAATTTATGTGGGCCAGCAACAGTTGGGGTTAAAAATTGTTTTAAAAAATGCAACAATAATTGAGGAGACATACCTGACAGAACAAAATCATGACCATCACTGTGTTTGTCTTCATATTCATCTGCTGTAGGTTCAGTTTTTATTTCTGTGGGTTCAGTTTTTATTTCTGTGGGTTCAGTTTTGATCTTCATCACGAGGTTCCTGCAGTCGATGGGTTTGACTGAACACATCTTGAGTTTGGTTTGCAGGATCTGCTGCTGTTCTCCAGCGTTACAGACAGAATCCAGAGACTCTGTGGAGGTTTGATCAGTAGATTCCTCATCCTGTAAGCCCTGATCAGTTCCTGATTTACACCACATCAAATCCATCTCATCATCAACACTAAAATACACAGAGACAAGACTCTGTTTACACTCAATAAAACACTCAAGAGAGAAAAACACTGAGGATACACAAACACCTCTAACGCGAGCTCTTTCTTTCTTTCTTTCTTTAGTGGGTTTATCGGCGGACTTAACAGCTGCAGAGCGCCCCCTGCTGTACTGGAGAGAGAAGACACTCAACACTTCATTCATCTCTCATTCATTACACAAGAAAGTTGATGTTTCTTCATGGTGTAATGGCTGACACAATGATGGGTACACCTTGTATAATTGTTTGTATTCTCTTTCACTGATGAAATCTTAATAAGTTTTCATGAATCACAATGGCAACTTAAGACTGTTGCACTTTACAATTTTGCTTTTATGTAGATGCTCTTGAAACAGAATTCCTTAAACAGATACATTTCACTGACACCACACGTACAGACTCATTTTACATTTAAGCATTTAGCAGATGCTTTTATACAAAGCGACTTACAAAGATAAGAAAGCAATCAAGCGATTTGTCATAAGGAGACAATTATACAAGAGGTGCTTATACCAAGTTACAAGTTTTCACAATTCCGAAACAATACTCGTTGAGAGATAAAGTTTTTTATAAGATAAAAGAGGCGTGTCGGCAGTCAGTTCCAATTTCTCAAGTATTTTTTTAAAAGATGAGTTTTTGTTTTTTGAATGTAACAAGAGATGTGGCTGATCGGACTCCTAAAGGAAGATCATTCCACCTGCTGGGAGTAGTGAAGGAAAATGAGGGGAAACGTGATTTAGTGCCCATATGTGAAGGTAAGTTAAGGCGCCGCTCCTTTGCTGAACGTAAGGTCCTGGATGGGGTGTAGGAATGCAGGAAAGTGTGAAAGTATGCCGGTGCAGTCCCAGTGAAAGTTCTTTAAGTGAGCAGTAGTGACTTATACCTGACATGCGCTAGTGTAGAGAGATGAAGAGCGACGTTACATGAGCCCTTTTGTGCTCTTGGAAGATTAATCGGGCTGCTGCATTCTGAACCAGTTGGAGTGGTTTGATGCTCTGTGCAAGGAGAGCATTGCAGTAGTCCAACCTAGAGATTACCAGGGCCTGGATCCGGAGTTGTGCAACATGCTTTGTAAGGAAGGGCCATATCTTCCTGATATTGTATAATGCAAATCAACATGATCACACAGTCTTTGCAATGTACTCAGTGAAGGACAGTCGGTCATCAAAGATTACACTAAGGTTTCTGGCAGTTTTGGAAGGAGTTATGGTTGTGTTGCCCAGTTGAATGGACAGTGCATGCTTTATCTTGGGTTTTGCAGGAAATTCAAGCAGCTCAGTCTTCGCAAGGTTCAACTGGAGGTGGTGTTTTTTCATTCAAGCCGATATATCGGCTAAGCAGGCTGTAATGCGTGCTGCTTTGGTGCGTCTGGGTGAAATGATTTGGGTGTCATCAGCATAGCAGTGGTAGGAGAAGCCATGTGCCTGCTGAATACAACTTAAACTGCACTAATACAAAGCTTAGAGACGAGAAAGGGTTACATAAGAGGTCTTTTGCAAACTTATTTTGCAAAAGGGTTAAATAAGAGGTCATTTGCAAACTTATTTAAGTAGTTTATCAGGGTTAGACAAATTATTTTGACTAAAGTGTTGACATTATTTTGTCCAATAACAAATATATTTTAAGATGTCAGTGCAAGGTGTTTTGGGCTAGGTAGATGTGAACTCTTTTGAGAAAGTTTTCAGATGTTGACTCTCACATGTTGAAAATAGTTCTCTGTGGGTTTAGTCATTTGATGTTGGTCTTTAGCTCTCTGAGGACATCTGAGATAGACCGGTTTGATGTGATGCCCATCCTCATAATGCCATATTGATGATTTCTCAACGATAGCTGAATGCTTCTTTGTGCACTTGCAGTTCTTTTTATTTTTTTTAATAATAATAAAAATCCTCATAATAATAATAATTAATGAACAGCTACTTTGGAAAAGCGCTATATAAATTAAATCAATTTGATTTGTTTCACTGGTGTGATTACAAACTCTGTCAATACAGTTTGTGTGCTATAGCGCCACCGTCTCACATTTTTTTATTTACAGCAGTGGCTTGAACGTGACGGGAACGTGACATAATACTCAGATCTTGTGGTAAGGCTCTCTTGTGTGTATTGTGGTTTTTCTTGTTATTATACTATAATTGTATGTGTTATGTGGCAGCCTTCTGTCCAAGACAAATTTTCTTCGGGACCAATAAAGTAATCTAATCTTATTGGTCAACTTGTTTATTTGTCTGGCAAAAGAGGGAATATTCAACACCGCGGTAAAAACTTTAAGACACTGTGATGTAGTTTGTGTCAGTATGTTTCTTCTGATGATTCTGAAGACTTTTAAAAGCAGCAAATCTCTCTCCACAGATCGAGCAGACGTAAGGTTTTTCTCCCGTATGAATTCTCTGATGGACTTTTAAGTGGCCTGACTGAGCAAACGTCTTCTCACACTGAGAGCATTTGTAAGGTCTTTCACCAGTATGAACTCTCTGATGAGCTTTTAAGTGAACTGACTGAGCAAACGTTTTATCACACTGAGAGCATTTGTAAGGTTTTTCACCTGTATGAGTTCTCTGGTGTGACACCAAATAATCACGTTGAGTAAAACTCTTCCCACAAACATTACAGTCATGAGGTTTCTCTCCAGTGTGAATTCTCTGATGAACTCTAAAATAAGATGGATCAGAAAAGCTTTTTCCACAATGAGAGCAGACGTAAGGTTTCTCTCCTGTATGAAGTCTCTCATGGACTTTTAAGTGTTTTAACTGAGTAAACATCTTCTCACACTGAGAGCATTTGTAAGGTTTTTCACCTGTATGAATTCTCTGGTGATTCACTAAATTGACACGATGATTAAAACTCTTCCCACAAACATCACAGTGATGAGGTTTCTCTTCAGTGTGAACTCTCTGATGGACTCTAAAGGCATTGTGATCTGAGAAACTCTTTCCACAGTGACAGCAGACGTAAGGTTTCTCTCCCGTATGAATTCTCTCATGGACTTTTAAGGAAGCTGAATAAGCAAAGGTCTTCCCACAGTGAGAGCATTTGTAAGGTTTTACACCTGTATGAACTTTCTGGTGTGACACTAAATATTGAGGTAGATTAAAAGTCCTCCCACAAACATGACAGAGGTAAGGTTTCTCTCCAGTGTGAATTCTCTCATGGACTATCAGATGAGATTTATGACTGAAACGTTTATCACAGTGTGAACATTGAAAGGGTTTCTCTTCAGTGTGTAGTGTTTGGTGTGAAGTTAGAGAGAATGAATCCTTAAAGGTTTTTCCACATTCACGGCACTGATACGGTCGCTCACTGGTGTGTTTCTTTAGATGATGCTTCTGTTCTGTGTGTTTTCTCTCTAAATGTCTCTGTGAGCTCAATGTCTCTCCATCGGTGATGCAGGAAAGAGTTTGTGCAGTCAATCGCTCTTCTGATGTTGAGGGCATTATTTCTCCATCCAAAAATGATTCAGTCTTTACATCTGAAAGAAACATGAAAAAATTAAATTCACATTTATTTACACAAAGAAGGATGAATTGAGATTCTGTTAGGGATGGACCAATAAATTGTCCAATGATGCTTGCTATGCATCTCAAAAGAATTATGGTGAAATGGCACTACATTCAATAGCCAAAGGGCAGTCTTGTGCAGAAACATTTACACACATGCATCTCCTTAAGTGTATATTTATATAGCTGTTCTTCAAACCTTTTAAGGTATTTTCATAATAATAAAGAATATAAATAAGGATTATGTTTGAAGAGTGTTGCTATTTCAAATACATGTTATAAACGACTCAAACTAACAGTGATTTCAGATTGATAAGGACTTACTTATCAAAAGCCGTAGTACATGAAATAGTTGTTGATAATATCAGCTGTGCGATTTAAAATAATTATCGGACAGGAATTATTAGTTTATATTAGCATTTATTGTCCCATCCCTAGATTCTGTATCTTTTTCTATATTCACAGAGACAGAAGACAGCTTTCAGTCCTGTTATTATAGCTGGGTCATTGCACATCAAATTAATCAAATAGTTTTGTATTTTACTGAATTTATACGTAAAACCACATTTTTCTTATAAAAGTATACTATGGGAAAGGCTTAAAGGGGACAGAGAATGAAAAACCATTTTTACCTTGTCTTTGTTGAATAATGGTAGTCTACCCACATTCACAAACATACAAAAAGTGCTAAACATGCTAAACATCTCAGTCTCATAGAAATTCCTCTTTTAGAAATGTCAGCCAGAAAACGGCCCAATCTGAAAAACTGATGCTTATGACATCACAGGCATCTAACTGCCCCTCCACTTTAAAATAATTGGCTACATTTTTTGAGTGGCAGCAAAGTCAGCCAATCAGTAATGAGATTGCTACATTTTTTGGGCTTGCAATATGGGCCCCAAGTTGGTCTTGCACCCGGGTTCCATGCTGGCCCCATCTGACTTCTGTAGGAACTAAAGCTAATGTGGACTAAACCAAAGCCAAGTATGGGTGTGGTTGGGTTGAAGAAGTGATGATGATTCTGGTTCGCACCAGAAGTCAGAAAAGATGTAAAACATTGTGTTCAGTACCTCAGATTAGATAAATGGGCGGAGAGAAGGTGGTCGCATGTGGCTGTTAGAACAAATTCAACCACATGTGCGTTTACACCACAAAAGCAATCCGAACGAAAGGGGTTTCGACTACCTCTGAATGTGGTTGAAAGTGGTCGAAAGTGGACGAGCTCAAAACGTTTTGAACACCGTTTACACCTGGCATTAACGTCGTCCACTTGTGAACGAATCGACGAAAACGCATGTTAATGCCAAGTGTAAACAGCCTCATACTCTTACGTGCACATGCAGCTGGACGCCCACACACACCTCACAAAAGCCAACGCAAGTATCGTTTATTCATTCGCTGTACTAAGTTATTACCCCTTAATTAAGGCGATTCTTAGAGGTTCTGATTGTTTGTGCAGAAGTAAAGTCTATAGTGATATTGCCCTTCTTTTACTCTCTTAATTTTCCATGCTTGCTCTCTCTCTATGTTTCATGTTTATTGTTCATTTGTATGTGTAGTTAGTTGTTGTGTGTATTTCATATCGTAGTTAATAAATCTTTTAAATCTGCCAGTAAATTTCTCTATTACATAAATGTGTTGTTTGTAATGAAAATACAATCAGTGTCACTCAGTTAAAGCCAAAGTTTGGCAGACAATAAAATGACCAATCATTATTCACTTTTTACATGATTTTATGTTGTCTCACAACATCATAAAAGTTCAATACACTTATTTAAACAATACCGTAAGATGTCAGATCCACATTAATTATACCCTTTTAAAGTAACATATTTACAAGACATATTTATAAATGTTATGCATAACAAATGTTAATTTAGTTTTACCAAATTTCTGTTTCTCTATTATTTACGGTAATAACATTTATATCGACCTTATATTGGTCAATCGGCCAAACAGCTTTCTTAAAGGCGCGGTGCGTGATCTCTGAAAGCCAATGTTGACATTTGAAATCACCTAAACAAACACGCCCCTAACTCATTAGAATCTGGACTTTATTTTGATAGACCCGCCCCACAAATACGCAACCCAGGTAATGATGTCGGTTAGTAGACACGTCCCTTACTGCTGATTGGTTACTAGTTTATTTTGGTAATCAACCTGACTTCCTTTTTCAAAGCGTTTCTCAAAAATCGTGCAAACCCTACAAAACTGATTGATTCAAATTTTAAGTAAATAACTTTTACTTTCTCTAACTTTTTTTTACCAAACAAAGGACAGTTGGTGTCATTGTTTGCTACATACTCTTGTGAAAAAGAATACATTATTATCACTGCATTATAAACACAAAAAATAAATTTTTAGAGCTTTCCATTGATTTAAAGTTTGTAAAGATTATTGGTTTAGAGTAGCATATTAGTGTCACATGTTGTGTTTGCATAAATATTAACTTGGTTCCCTGTAGGCTTTTGACATTTAAAAAAATGCTCACTCTGCCATTTTCTCCTCAAAAAGGGGATGAATATAAACTACACTCTTAGAGCTACATAAAAAAATATTGTGGGCCTGCAACAGTCAGTGTCAAAAATAGTAAAAAAATACAATAATTGAGGAGACATACCTGACAGAATAAAATCATGAACATCATTAGGATTGTCTTCATATTCATCAGGTGTTGGTTCAGTTTTTATTTCTGTGGGTTCAGTTTTGATCTTCATCATGAGGTTCGTGCAGTCGATGAGCTTGACTGAACACATCTTGTGTTTGGTCTGCAGGATCTGCTGCTGTTCTCCAGCGTTCCAGACAGAATCCAGAGACTCTGTGGAGGTTTGATCAGTATATTCCTCATCATGATTGTCTTCATCTTCCTCAGTGTGATCTTCCTCTTCTGTGGGTTCAGTTTTAATTTCTGTGGGCTCTGTTTTAATCTCCGTTTGGTTCCCACTGTCCATCTGTTTTACTGAACACATCTTGAGTTTGGTCTGCAGGATCTGCTGCTGTTCTCCAGCGTTCCAGACAGAATCCAGAGACTCTGTGGAGGTTTGATCAGTAGATTCCTCATCCTGTAAGCCCTGATTACTGTCACACACTGTAGTGTCCTGAGCGTCTGTGGGCTTTGACTCAGTATAACAGAGTAAAGTCAGACTGAGCTCGGAGTCCTGTGTGGAAGATTCACAACAAACACACACAGAGTAAGATTAGAAATGATTTGATGTTGTCTGATTCAGGTAAAGGATGTTTAAGCTGTACAAACCTCTCTCTTCAGTCCTTCATCTCCTCTTAACCTCAGCTTTGTCTCCAGTAACGCCACCTCTTTCTTCAGCTGAGAGATTTCTGTGATGAAATCATCAATATCCAGCATGGACAGATCAGTTCCTACTGATTTACAACACATCTCATCCATCATCAACACTAAAATACACAGAGACAAGACTCTGTTTACACTCAATAAAACACTCAAGAGAGAAAAACACTGAGGATACACAAACACAACACACGCGAGCTCTTTCTTTCTTTCTTTAGTGGGTTTATCAGCGGACTAAAGAGTTGCAGAGCGCCTCCTGCTGTACTGGAGAGAGAAGACACTCAACAATTCATCTCACATGAAGGTATGGCTGTCACAATACAAACCATAACAAAAATTCTAAGGTTCCAATTAAAATACACAAGGAATACAAATAGTTAAATAAAGGTGATTTGCAAACGTATTATTTTGCAAAGTAGTTTATCAGGATTAGCCAAATTATTTTGACCCCATAGTAAAGTGTTCACATTATTTTGTCCAGTGCCTGTGTAACGCGAATTAAAACTCAGTAGGCCTTAGGGCATTTAAATAGTTTTACAAACACACCTTACAAAAACATTACTGGTGCATCTTGACACAAAACAATGACACAGATATATTTTAAGATGTCAGTTCAAGGTGTTGGGCTAAGACAGCTTTAGTCTGGGACTGTCTGAAAAACTTACACATGAAAATTGTTTTATTATTCAATACCTTTGCTGATGCTGTGTTAGTACAGCAATAAACTGTTGTTGTAAATTATGTGATGTAGAAATACCATTAAATGTAGCTGGGAAATGTAGCTACCAATAGTTTACTGTGACTGAACAGGATTTTTTTTTAAAAAGAGACATAGTTACTTTTACTTTTCTGTAAGTAATTTCTATCCAAGTTTGACTCTGAGAGCATCTCATACATGCAGTAGTTAAACACAATATGGGTTAAACACAAACATCTGTAAATCATTTCCCCAAACATTAGCATGCCCTGAAATATGCCATAATAAAATCTATGGATGTCACTTTAACCGTGTGTGAAATGTTTGATTAACTAAAACTGTAGTGTACAGAGGAAAATCAAGAAGAAATGTCTTTGTCCCGAACTTTACAGAGTGCACTGTATAAACTAAATATAAAGTAATTAACATTATATGCACTTACACGATGACTGCTGACAAAACACAGACATTTGACGCCTGTGATTGGGCCGCCCCATGTCAACAAAATCCAGCCTTAAACAAACAAACACACACGCACAACTCTGCTTGATACAACTAGTTAAGAGTTCATCAGTCCTTATAAATAAAGGTAGTCAATGCACAAATGATTGACCCTGTAAATTATCCACCAACTAAATAAAATAAAAAAGGCATGGCGATATGTCGCCTCAATCCTCATCATGGATTTGTGTTAACAAAGGATATATTAAATTAACTTTCTAAACATTGGAATTTATTAGCAAGATAAGCACGTCAATAATACGAAGTAATCCAAAGTCAAATTTAAACAATAAAATGCATTGATCAATCATACAAAAAACTGAATCATAGCTAACAGAAAAAAGTTCTAAGAAAGTTTCAAAGGAATTTTAGAAGCTTTGGACAAACATTAACCGCTGTACATTTGGCACGTACAAACATTAAGAACCAAAGTTTGAATCTCAACATGGTGACAAATAAAATTGTAAGACGTTCATTATTTATCCATGCCGCAGTGCATTCTGGGCATCCTGGGTGAGATTTGGAATTTGTTAAGTAAGCAATAAGGTACGAGAGGCTGTGCTGTATTGTGAATAAGTAACGGCTGAAGGGTGTTGTTAGGAACGACGCGAAGCGCAGTTCAGCCGTTACTTATTCACAATACAGCACTTGCCTCAAGTACCTTATTGCTTTTATAAAACGGTTACTACACAATATTAAAGTAAAAAAAATATTAGAGCAACTTTCATGAAGTTAAATCAATAAAAGCCATTCCTTATGGTAGAAAAAATAGTCCCTGACCGTGAACAAAAATGTGTTCCAATGTGTAATATGCATGAAAGCTCAAATAAAAACAACAAACCGATACGTGTGGTTGCTAAGGGCGCAGTGATAAACAGAACCGTTGGGTGAAGCGGTCATAGCCGTGTTTTATCGTGAATAAAGCACACCTATTGACCAATCAGAATCAAGGAATGGAACTAACCATTTTATAATACCCAGCATGCATTGCAGCATGACGTTTTCCCTTAAAGGGGACAGAGAATAAAAAAACATTTTTCCCTTTTTTTTGTTGAATAATGGTAGTCTACCCGCATTCACAAACATAAAAAAGTGATAGACATGCTCAACATCTCAGTCTCATAGAAATTCCTCTTTTTGAAATGTCAGCCAGAAAACGGCCCAATCTGAAAAACTGATGCTTATATGACATCACAGGCATCTAACTGCCCCTCCACTTTAAAATAATTGGCAACATTTTTTGAGTACCAGCAAAGTCAGCCAATCAGTAATGAGATTGCAAATTAAGCCAGTAGGGGGAGGCAAAACCACTTGTTTAAAATCCCCCACCCTAATAGAGCTATCTGAGAGAGGTTTTTAGGAAACTTCTAAGGCATTACAGACCCAAACAAAAATAATTTGTCTAAATGTCACATCACAGAACAAGGATAAATACCCCGTTCAATCATTCTATGTCATCTTTAATCAATTATTAGAAATCAATTATTTTTTTGCATGTTATTGCACCGACACTATGATGATCTCAGTGTAGTTTGTTCTTCAGTATGTTTCTTCTTATGATTCTGAAGACTTCTTGAAGAAGCAAATCTCTCTCCACAGATCGAGCAGACGTAAGGTTTCTCTCCAGTATGAACTCTTTCATGAACTTTTAAGGAACGTGACTCAGCAAACGTCTTCTCACAATGAGAGCATTTGTAAGGTTTTCCACCTGTATGAGTTCTCTGGTGTCTCACTAAACTGTGATGTCGATTAAAACTCTTTTCACAAACATTACAGTGATAAGGTTTCTCTCCAGTGTGAACTCTCTCATGGACTTTTAAAGAAGCTGACTGAGCAAACGCCTTTTCGCACTGAGAGCATTTGTAAGGTTTTTCTCCTGTATGAGTTCTCTGGTGCTTTATAAAGGTAGCCTGTTGCCTAAAACTCTTCCCACAGACATTGCAGTGATGAGGTTTCTCTCCTGTATGAACTCTCTGATGAACTTTAATAGATAATTGATTAGAGAAGCTCTTTCCACATTGAGAGCAGGCGTAAGGTTTCTCTCCAGTGTGAACTCTCTGATGAACA
Organism: Paramisgurnus dabryanus; assembly: GCF_030506205.2. Classification (NCBI taxonomy): domain Eukaryota; kingdom Metazoa; phylum Chordata; class Actinopteri; order Cypriniformes; family Cobitidae; genus Paramisgurnus; species Paramisgurnus dabryanus. The sequence goes on from NC_133340.1 coordinate 18,471,165, forward strand.
GTGAATTGAGATGGATCAGAGAAGCTCTTTCCACACTGAGAGCATTGGTAAGGTTTCTCGCCAGTGTGAAGTCTCTCATGGAGTTTTAAGTTACCTGACTGAGTAAACGTCTTCTCACAATGAGAGCATTTGTAAGGTTTTTCACCAGTATGAAGTCTCTGATGAACTCTAAAAGAATTTAAATAAGTGAAGCTCATTCCACACTGAGAGCATTGGTAAGGTTTCTCGCCAGTGTGAAGTCTCTCATGGGCTTTTAAGTGACCTGACTGAGTAAACGTCTTCTCACAATGAGAGCATTTGTAAGGTTTTTCTCCAGTGTGAATTCTCTGATGGGCTTTTAAGGAAGTTAAATGAGCAAACGTCTTCTCACACTGAGAGCATTTATACGGTTTTTGTCCTGTATGAATTCTTTGGTGAATCACTAAATATTTACATTGATTAAATCTCTTCCCACAAACACTACAGTGATGAGGTTTCTCTCCAGTGTGAAGTCTCTCATGGACTATCAGATGAGATTTATGACTGAAATGTTTTGGAAATTGAAAGGGTTTCTCTTCAGAGTGAATATTCTGGTGTGATTTTAAATGACCTGAGTTCCTGAAGGTTTTTCCACATTCACTGCCCTGATAGGGTCTCTCATTGGTGTATTTCTTCAGATGATGTTTCTGATCTGTGTGTTTTCTCTTATGCTTCTCTAAATGTCTCTGTGAGCTTAATGTCTCTCCAACGGTGATGCAGGAAAGTGTTCGTGCAGTCAGTCGCTCTTCTGATGTTGAGGACATTATTTCTCCATCCAAACATGATTCACTCCTTACATCTGAAAGAAACATGAAACAATTAAATTCACTTTTACAATTTTATTTACACTAGAAAGATGAATTCAGATGCTGTATCTTTTTCTATATTCACACATAAACAAAAGACAGCTGTCAGCACTGTTTACTGTTGAGTTTATACCTAAAACCACATTTTCTATATAATAGTTCACTATGGTAAAGGCTTAACATGAAATTTAGCTTGTTGTTTTCCTACTCAGGGCTCATAAGATGACTTTATAAATTTGAGGATCCCTACCTCAGTGTTAGTACCCCTATGAACACAGAGCCGGTTTTAATTTAAAGGCGGGGTGCGCAACCTCTGAAAGCCAATGAATCAGGGCTCGAAAGTGCGACCAATTTGGTTGCACATGTGCCCTGATTTCTCAATGGTGAGCATTAAAAAAATATTAGGTTGCACCAATTAAGAGTCTCTACAACTCTGTCTCTGAAAGTCTCCCTTTGGTTCAACAACAAGCACATTACCCTGCAAGTAAGCCTACGAAGGCCCTGTATGGGCATAGCCTAAAGGCCCAGCGCAGGTTTGCTCACTGGCGAAACATTGGCCCCTTAGCGCTGGCCCTGCAAAGGCAGCCCTCACTTAGCCCCCAGGAAGCCCTCATACAGCAATATCCCCAGAGTTAAATAAACACTGCTGGATGTATATATTGTCCCATCTTACAGAGTGTTAAAAAGTAATACTGAAGCAGAATTAAAAGCTCTGTTATCCCGTCTCTCACCATCTCTGTCTGAAACCTAAAATTGCTTTTTACATCTGTTTTGTAGAGTCATTTTCTTACTTTAGGTTTAGATTTTGTTTCATTTAAAGTCATCATTAGTGTGATCAGTGTTTGTTTTAGTTGAACTTGACTCTTGACTCCTACCTTGTTCAGTTTTTTGACTGCTATAAGGCGGAACAAGAGCAGAGTCAAGAGTCAAGTTCAACTAAAACAAACACTGATCACAATAGTGGTGACTTTAAATGAAAATAAATAAACAGATAAACCTAAAGTAAGAAAATGATTCTACTAGTAAGATGTAAAATGCAGTTTTATGTTTCAGACAGAGATGGTGAGAAAGAGGATAACAGAGCTTTTAATTCTGCTTCAGTGTTACTTTTTAACACTTTATAAGATTGGGACAAAATATACACCAAAGGTCATTTGACACCAAAGAAAACATATTTATGAATGAAGACATTGATTTTTTGATTAATAAAACACTTAAAATCCTACTTATTGCCCCTTTAAGTCTAAATGCTTTTTAATGCCGTATAGTTTTTTTAAGGTAAGTACATTTAAACTAACAGTAACTTTGAATTCATGTAAATAAAGAATTCTTTAGGATGCCAGTGTCCTCGTGCGAGTAAACAGGGTTGGGTGCTTGTAAAACTGCTGCGTTTAATGCGATGCGGTAAAACATTTTGGTGCACCTAACTTTTGTTAGGCACCCCAGTGAAACCAGTGGAAAAAGTTAGTCTCGAGCCCTGAATGTTGACATTTGAAATCACCTAAACAAACACGCCCGTACCCCAATAGAATCTGGACCTTCTTTTGATTGACCCACACAACCCATGCAATGAAAAGTGCATATTTGTTATTTTTCTTGTCAAAAATGACAATCGTTTTGCTAGATAAGACCCTTATGGCTCGTTTGGGATCGTTTATAGTCTTTTGAAACTCCGTTGAAAAAAACTGTTACGTGTTGAGTTAAGTGTTAATTTTTGGGCTCTATTAAAGTCTATTAAAATGAGAAAAATCTTGCAATGTTTTCCTCAAAAAACATAATTTCTTCCCGACTGAACAAAGAAAGACATCAACATTTTGGATGACATGGTGGTGAGTAAATTATCTGGATTTTTCTTTTAAGAAAATTGAATATTCCTTTAAATAAAAGGGTAATGTGAAATAATTAAAGCTGATCTGAGCATCTAGTTCATAGCAGTAAAATTAAAACTCAAGCATTAAGTTCAGCACTAATCTGATGATTAGGTCAGTAAAATTAGTGTTATTTGCTAGTGACCTTTAATAAAAATTTTATTCAGAAATTATCACCATACCTTTTCCTTCTTTTGTACTCTATAAATTGTTTAACTTAAATCATTTGTGCACTGTAAAAATACACAGCAATTTGTCAAATTAACACATATATTTTTGTTACTTTACCCTAAATATTTAAGTGAAACCACATTTTTTCTTAGTTGTCAACTTTTCACAAGCCAAAACTCTAAATAGAGTTTGAATTGACCAAGTTCTTTTAACTTCATGCTGTATTTTTTGCAGGGTGTATGTCACAAATTTTTGTAGAATGTACTTTTTGGCCACCCCATATAATCACTGGGTCTTATCTGGCCACCCATGAAAAAAAACGTTTTGGCTACGTCACTAGATATTAAGTGTTATATAATATGTATTAACAACTTGGTTTCATCTGTGGGTCCGTGACATTTTACAAAATTCTTACTTTGTCAATTTCTTCTCTAAAGGTGATGAATATATGTAAACTACACTCATAGAGCTACATAAACAATTTGTGTGGGCCCACAACATGTGAGGTTTAAAATGGTAAAAAAAAACCATAAAAAATTGAGGAAACATACCTGACACAATAAAATCATGACCATCACGGTGTTTGTCCTCATATTCATCTGCTGTAGGTTCAGTTTTTATTTCTGTGGGTTCAGTTTTTGATTCTGTGGGTTCAGTTTTGATCTCCATCATGAGGTTCGAGCAGTCGATGAGTTTGACTGAACACATCTTGAGTTTGGTCTGCAGGATCTGCTGCTGTTCTCCAGCGTTACAGACAGAATCCAGAGACTCTGTGGAGGTTTGATCAGTAGATTCCTCATCCTGTAAGCCCTGATTACTGTCACACACTGTAGTGTCCTGAGCGTCTGTGGGCTTTGACTCAGTATAACAGAGTAAAGTCAGACTGAGCTCGGAGTCCTGTGTGGAAGATTCACAACAAACACACACAGAGTAAGATTAGAAATGATTTGATGTTGTCTGATTCAGGTAAAGGATGTTTAAGCTGTACAAACCTCTCTCTTCAGTCCTTCATCTCCTCTTAACCTCAGCTTTGTCTCCAGTAACGCCACCTCTTTCTTCAGCTGAGAGATTTCTGTGATGAAATCATCAATATCCAGCATGGACAGATCAGTTCCTACTGATTTACAGCACATCACATCCATCATCAACACTAAAATACACAGAGACAAGACTCGGTTTACACTCAATAAAACACTCAAGAGAGGAAAACACTGAGCATACACAAACACATCACACGCGACCTCTTTCTTTCTTTCTTTAGTGGGTTTATCGGCGGACTAAAGAGCTGCAGAGCGCCTCCTGCTGTACTGGAGAGAGAAGACACTCAACACTTCATCTCACATGAAGGTATGGCTGTCACACTGCTTATTTGTAATCAAATGTAAAGATCCAGCATCATGGAATACAGTCTTTACCTCATATGTTAACATTGGGAAGTATAAATATGATGGGTGCACCTTGTATCATTTTTTATATTCTCTTTCACTGATGAAGTCTCAATGAGTTGGAAAAGGTAACTTAGAATGTTGCTCTTTAGACACCGCTTATATATTTATAGATGCTCTCAAAACAGAATCCCTAAAACAGATATATTTCATTTACACCACATGTTCTGACTAAACAACTTAAACTGCAATAATACAAAGCTTAAAGAATACAAAGAGTTAAATAAGAGGTCATTTGCAAACTTCATGTTATTTTGCAAAGTAGTTTATCAGGGTTAGCCAAATTATTTTGACCCCATAGTAAAGTGTTCACATTATTTTGTCCAGTGACTGTATAACGCGAATTAAAACTCAGTAGGCCTTAGGGCATTTAAATAGTTTTACAAACACACCTTACAAAAACATTACTGGTGTGCATCTTGACACAAAACAATGACACAGATATATTTTAAGATGTCAGTTCAAGGTGTTGGGCTAAGACAGCTTTAGTCTGGGACTGTCTGAAAAACTTACACATGAAAATTGCTTTATTATTCAATACCTTTGCAGATGCTGTGTTAGTACAGCAATAAACTGTTGTTGTAAATTATGTGATGTAGAAATACCATTGAATGTAGCTGGAAAATGTAGCTACCAATAGTTTACTGTGACTAAACAGGATTTTTAAAAAAAAGAGACATAGTTACTTTTACTTTTCTGTCAACAAAATCCAGCCTTAAACAAACACACACACACACAACTCTGCTTGATACAACTAGTTAAGAGTTCATCAGTCCATATAAATAAAGGTAGTCAATGCACAAATGATTGACCCTGTAAATTATCCACCAACTAAATAAAATAAAAAAGGCATGGCGATATGTCTCCTCAATCCTCATCATGGATTTGTGTTAACAAAGGATATATTAAATTAACTTTCTAAACATTGGAATTTATTAGCAAGATAAGCACGTCAATAATACGAAGTAATCCAAAGTCAAATTTAAACAATAAAATGCATTGATCAATCATACAAAAAACTGAATCATAGCTAACAGAAAAAAGTTCTAAGAAAGTTTCAAAGGAGTTTTAGAAGCTTTGGACAAACATTAACCGCTGTACATTTGGGACGTACAAACATTAAGAACCAAAGTTTGAATCTCAACATGGTGACAAATAAAATTGTAAGACGTTCATTATTTATCCATGCCGCAGTGCATTCTGGGCATCCTGGGTGAGATTTGGAATTTGTTAAGTAAGCAATAAGGTACGAGAGGCTGTGCTGTATCGTGAATAAGTAACGGCTGAAGGGTGTTGTTAGGAACGACGCGAAGCGCAGTTCAGCCGTTACTTATTCACAATACAGCACTTGCCTCAAGTACCTTATTGCTTTTATAAAACGGTTACTACACAATATTAAAGTAAAAAAAATATTAGAGCAACTTTCATGAAGTTAAATCAATAAAAGCCATTCCTTATGGTAGAAAAAATTGTCCCTGACCGTGAACAAAAATGTGTTCCAATGTGTAATATGCATGAAAGCTCAAATAAAAACAACAAACCGATACGTGTGGTTGCTAAGGGCGCAGTGATAAACAGAACCGTTGGGTGAAGCGGTCATAGCCGTGTTTTATCGTGAATAAAGCACACCTATTGACCAATCAGAATCAAGGAATGGAACTAACCATTTTATAATACCCAGCATGCATTGCAGCATGACGTTTTCCCTTAAAGGGGACAGAGAATAAAAAAACATTTTTCCCTTTTTTTTGTTGAATAATGGTAGTCTACCCGCATTCACAAACATAAAAAAGTGATAGACATGCTCAACATCTCAGTCTCATAGAAATTCCTCTTTTTGAAATGTCAGCCAGAAAACGGCCCAATCTGAAAAACTGATGCTTATATGACATCACAGGCATCTAACTGCCCCTCCACTTTAAAATAATTGGCAACATTTTTTGAGTACCAGCAAAGTCAGCCAATCAGTAATGAGATTGCAAATTAAGCCAGTAGGGGGAGGCAAAACCACTTGTTTAAAATCCCCCACCCTAATAGAGCTATCTGAGAGAGGTTTTTAGGAAACTTCTAAGGCATTACAGACCCAAACAAAAATAATTTGTCTAAATGTCACATCACAGAACAAGGATAAATACCCCGTTCAATCATTCTATGTCATCTTTAATCAATTATTAGAAATCAATTATTTTTTTGCATGTTATTGCACCGACACTATGATGATCTCAGTGTAGTTTGTTCTTCAGTATGTTTCTTCTTATGATTCTGAAGACTTCTTGAAGAAGCAAATCTCTCTCCACAGATCGAGCAGACGTAAGGTTTCTCTCCAGTATGAACTCTTTCATGAACTTTTAAGGAACGTGACTCAGCAAACGTCTTCTCACAATGAGAGCATTTGTAAGGTTTTCCACCTGTATGAGTTCTCTGGTGTCTCACTAAACTGTGATGTCGATTAAAACTCTTTTCACAAACATTACAGTGATAAGGTTTCTCTCCAGTGTGAACTCTCTCATGGACTTTTAAAGAAGCTGACTGAGCAAACGCCTTTTCGCACTGAGAGCATTTGTAAGGTTTTTCTCCTGTATGAGTTCTCTGGTGCTTTATAAAGGTAGCCTGTTGCCTAAAACTCTTCCCACAGACATTGCAGTGATGAGGTTTCTCTCCTGTATGAACTCTCTGATGAACTTTAATAGATAATTGATTAGAGAAGCTCTTTCCACATTGAGAGCAGGCGTAAGGTTTCTCTCCAGTGTGAACTCTCTGATGAACAGTGAATTGAGATGGATCAGAGAAGCTCTTTCCACACTGAGAGCATTGGTAAGGTTTCTCGCCAGTGTGAAGTCTCTCATGGAGTTTTAAGTTACCTGACTGAGTAAACGTCTTCTCACAATGAGAGCATTTGTAAGGTTTTTCACCAGTATGAAGTCTCTGATGAACTCTAAAAGAATTTAAATAAGTGAAGCTCATTCCACACTGAGAGCATTGGTAAGGTTTCTCGCCAGTGTGAAGTCTCTCATGGGCTTTTAAGTGACCTGACTGAGTAAACGTCTTCTCACAATGAGAGCATTTGTAAGGTTTTTCTCCAGTGTGAATTCTCTGATGGGCTTTTAAGGAAGTTAAATGAGCAAACGTCTTCTCACACTGAGAGCATTTATACGGTTTTTGTCCTGTATGAATTCTTTGGTGAATCACTAAATATTTACATTGATTAAATCTCTTCCCACAAACACTACAGTGATGAGGTTTCTCTCCAGTGTGAAGTCTCTCATGGACTATCAGATGAGATTTATGACTGAAATGTTTTGGAAATTGAAAGGGTTTCTCTTCAGAGTGAATATTCTGGTGTGATTTTAAATGACCTGAGTTCCTGAAGGTTTTTCCACATTCACTGCCCTGATAGGGTCTCTCATTGGTGTATTTCTTCAGATGATGTTTCTGATCTGTGTGTTTTCTCTTATGCTTCTCTAAATGTCTCTGTGAGCTTAATGTCTCTCCAACGGTGATGCAGGAAAGTGTTCGTGCAGTCAGTCGCTCTTCTGATGTTGAGGACATTATTTCTCCATCCAAACATGATTCACTCCTTACATCTGAAAGAAACATGAAACAATTAAATTCACTTTTACAATTTTATTTACACTAGAAAGATGAATTCAGATGCTGTATCTTTTTCTATATTCACACATAAACAAAAGACAGCTGTCAGCACTGTTTACTGTTGAGTTTATACCTAAAACCACATTTTCTATATAATAGTTCACTATGGTAAAGGCTTAACATGAAATTTAGCTTGTTGTTTTCCTACTCAGGGCTCATAAGATGACTTTATAAATTTGAGGATCCCTACCTCAGTGTTAGTACCCCTATGAACACAGAGCCGGTTTTAATTTAAAGGCGGGGTGCGCAACCTCTGAAAGCCAATGAATCAGGGCTCGAAAGTGCGACCAATTTGGTTGCACATGTGCCCTGATTTCTCAATGGTGAGCATTAAAAAAATATTAGGTTGCACCAATTAAGAGTCTCTACAACTCTGTCTCTGAAAGTCTCCCTTTGGTTCAACAACAAGCACATTACCCTGCAAGTAAGCCTACGAAGGCCATGTATGGGCATAGCCTAAAGGCCCAGCGCAGGTTTGCTCACTGGCGAAACATTGGCCCCTTAGCGCTGGCCCTGCAAAGGCAGCCCTCACTTAGCCCCCAGGAAGCCCTCATACAGCAATATCCCCAGAGTTAAATAAACACTGCTGGATGTATATATTGTCCCATCTTACAGAGTGTTAAAAAGTAATACTGAAGCAGAATTAAAAGCTCTGTTATCCCGTCTCTCACCATCTCTGTCTGAAACCTAAAATTGCTTTTTACATCTGTTTTGTAGAGTCATTTTCTTACTTTAGGTTTAGATTTTGTTTCATTTAAAGTCATCATTATTGTGATCAGTGTTTGTTTTAGTTGAACTTGACTCTTGACTCCTACCTTGTTCAGTTTTTTGACTGCTATAAGGCGGAACAAGAGCAGAGTCAAGAGTCAAGTTCAACTAAAACAAACACTGATCACAATAGTGGTGACTTTAAATGAAAATAAATAAACAGATAAACCTAAAGTAAGAAAATGATTCTACTAGTAAGATGTAAAATGCAGTTTTATGTTTCAGACAGAGATGGTGAGAAAGAGGATAACAGAGCTTTTAATTCTGCTTCAGTGTTACTTTTTAACACTTTATAAGATTGGGACAAAATATACACCAAAGGTCATTTGACACCAAAGAAAACATATTTATGAATGAAGACATAGATTTTTTGATTAATAAAACACTTAAAATCCTACTTATTGCCCCTTTAAGTCTAAATGCTTTTTAATGCCGTATAGTTTTTTTAAGGTAAGTACATTTAAACTAACAGTAACTTTGAATTCATGTAAATAAAGAATTCTTTAGGATGCCAGTGTCCTCGTGCGAGTAAACAGGGTTGGGTGCTTGTAAAACTGCTGCGTTTAATGCGATGCGGTAAAACATTTTGGTGCACCTAACTTTTGTTAGGCACCCCAGTGAAACCAGTGGAAAAAGTTAGTCTCGAGCCCTGAATGTTGACATTTGAAATCACCTAAACAAACACGCCCGTACCCCAATAGAATCTGGACCTTCTTTTGATTGACCCACACAACCCATGCAATGAAAAATGCATATTTGTTATTTTTCTTGTCAAAAATGACAATCGTTTTGCTAGATAAGACCCTTATGGCTCGTTTGGGATCGTTTATAGTCTTTTGAAACTCCGTTGAAAAAAACTGTTACGTGTTGAGTTAAGTGTTAATTTTTGGGCTCTATTAAAGTCTATTAAAATGAGAAAAATCTTGCAATGTTTTCCTCAAAAAACATAATTTCTTCCCGACTGAACAAAGAAAGACATCAACATTTTGGATGACATGGTGGTGAGTAAATTATCTGGATTTTTCTTTTAAGAAAATGGAATATTCCTTTAAATAACAGGGTAATGTGAAATTAAAGCTGATCTGAGCATCTAGTTCATAGCAGTAAAATTAAAACTCAAGCATTAAGTTCAGCACTAATCTGATGATTAGGTCAGTAAAATTAGTGTTATTTGCTAGTGACCTTTAATAAAAATTTTATTCAGAAATTATCACCATACCTTTTCCTTCTTTTGTATTCTATAAATTGTTTAACTTAAATAATTTGTGCACTGTAAAAATACACAGAAATTTGTCAAATTAACACATATATTTTTCTTACTTTACCCTAAATATTTAAGTGAAACCACATTTTTTCTTAGTTGTCAACTTTTCACAAGCCAAAACTCTAAATAGAGTTTGAATTGACCAAGTTCTTTTAACTTCATGCTGTATTTTTTGCAGGGTGTATGTCACAAATTTTTGTAGAATGTACTTTTTGGCCACCCCATATAATCACTGGGTCTTATCTGGCCACCCATGAAAAAACGTTTTGGCTACGTCACTAGATATTAAGTGTTATATAATATGTATTAACAACTTGGTTTCATCTGTGGGTCCGTGACATTTTACAAAATTCTTACTTTGTCAATTTCTTCTCTAAAGGTGATGAATATATGTAAACTACACTCATAGAGCTACATAAACAATTTGTGTGGGCCCACAACATGTGAGGTTTAAAATGGTAAAAAAAAAACATAAAAAATTGAGGAAACATACCTGACACAATAAAATCATGACCATCACGGTGTTTGTCCTCATATTCATCTGCTGTAGGTTCAGTTTTTATATCTGTAGTTTCAGTTTTTATTTCTGTGGGTTCAGTTTTTGATTCTGTGGGTTCAGTTTTGATCTCCATCATGAGGTTCGAGCAGTCGATGAGTTTGACTGAACACATCTTGAGTTTGGTCTGCAGGATCTGCTGCTGTTCTCCAGCGTTCCAGACAGAATCCAGAGACTCTGTGGAGGTTTGATCAGTAGATTCCTCATCCTGTAAGCCCTGATTACTGTCACACACTGTAGTGTCCTGAGCGTCTGTGGGCTTTGACTCAGTATAACAGAGTAAAGTCAGACTGAGCTCGGAGTCCTGTGTGGAAGATTCACAACAAACACACACAGAGTAAGATTAGAAATGATTTGATGTTGTCTGATTCAGGTAAAGGATGTTTAAGCTGTACAAACCTCTCTCTTCAGTCCTTCATCTCCTCTTAACCTCAGCTTTGTCTCCAGTAACGCCACCTCTTTTCTTCAGCTGAGAGATTTCTGTGATGAAATCATCAATATCCAGCATGGACAGATCAGTTCCTACTGATTTACAACACATCTCATCTCTCATCATCAACACTAAAATACACAGAGACAAGACTCTGTTTACACTCAATAAAACACTCAAGAGAGAAAAACACTGAGGATAAACAAACACATCACACGCGAGCTCTTTCTTTCTTTCTTTAGTGGGTTTATCGGCGGACTAAAGAGTTGCAGAGCGCCTCCTGCTGTACTGGAGAGAGAAGACACTCAACACTTCATCTCACATGAAGGTATGGCTGTCACAATGCTTATTTGTAATCAAATGTAAAGATCCAGCATCATGGAATACAGTCTTTACCTCATATGTCAACATTGGGAAGTATAAATATGATGGGTGCACCTTGTATCATTTTTTATATTCTCTTTCACTGATGAAGTCTCAATGAGTTGGAAAAGGTAACTTAGAATGTTGCTCTTTAGACACCGCTTATATATTTATAGATGCTCTTAAAACAGAATCCCTAAAACAGATATATTTCATTTACACCACATGTTCTGACTAAACAACTTAAACTGCAATAATACAAAGCTTAAAGAATACAAAGAGTTAAATAAGAGGTCATTTGCAAACTTCATGTTATTTTGCAAAGTAGTTTATCAGGGTTAGCCAAATTATTTTGACCCCTGTCCAGTGACTGTATAACGTGAATTAAAACTCAGTAGGCCTTAGGGCATTTAAATAGTTTTACAAACACACCTTACAAAAACATTACTGGTGTGCATCTTGACACAAAACAAAGCCACAGATATATTTTAAGATGTAAGTTCAAGGTGTTTTGGGCTAAGACAGCTTTAGTCTGGGACTGTCTGAAAAACTTACACATGAAAATTGCTTTATTATTCAATACCTTTGCAGATGTGTTAGTACAGCAATAAACTGTTATTGTAAATTATGCAATGTCGAAATAACATTGAATGTAGCTGGAAAATGTAGCTAGTAATAGTTTATTGTGATTGAACAATAAAAAAAAAGAAAAAGATGTAATTTAGAAGAAATTTTCTATTGTGTAGGAATGGATGGAACACAGTTGCAGACAGCTCTTAAAAAAGACTTAATATTACCGAAAACACCCTCAACAGCGCAAACAATTACAATAATCCAAATAATATAACATAATGTAACGTGACACTAAGCAGGGCTGAGACAAGACAGGAACACACAAGTCATTGAAAGATAAACAATGATCCAGCACAAGACAGCAGACACAAGGGCATAAAATAGGAAAAACTAAACTAGGGAATGAGGACACACAGGTTAAGGGCGTTAACTTATAATGAATAATTAACAAGGAAACAAGGGGAGGGGTCAAGACTAAAGACAGGAGAACATGAGGCACACAAAACAGGCACGTGACTCTCCACACAAAAGCAAGACAACAATAAGGGCTACAATGATCTTGTCAAAAGAAACGAGTAAAAAAACAAGGCTGACAGGATCATGACAATTTTTTATCCCGGTTTAGACTCCATCATGGATTTACAGTAAAAAATTATTCCTCAAATTTACTTTCCAAACGTTACAATTTATTAGCCAGGTAAGCAAGATGACAATAAAAAAATCAATTCAACTAATAAAACACATTAATCAATTATAAGAAATGTTAATAATACAAAATATTTCCAAGTCAAATTCAAGCAATATAATGTATTGATCAATCATACAAAAGGAGAGAGTAAATGACATATTAATTCAACATTTAATTCATAAGGAATAATTGACGATGAGAGAGAGATTGTGAGAAGAGAAACACAATAATCTTGGTGAAGTGACTCTTCTGTCGCTGTAAAGTGGGTTGGTTGTCTTTGAGGTAGATGTGAACTCTTTGAGAAAGTTTTCAGATGTTGACTTTTATCAAAATTCTTTTAGAAAATAGTTCTCTGTGGGTTCAGTCATTTGGTGTCTTTAGCTCTCTGAGGACATCTGAAATGGACAGGTTTAATTCCAGTTTGATGTGATGCCCATCCTAATGCTGCCAAAATGCTGATTGCCCAACAATAGCTGAATGTTTCTTTGTGCACTTGCAGCTCTTTTTATTTTTTATAATAATTAATGTAGAGCTGTGTTGGAAAAGCACTATATAAATGAAATCAATTTGATTTGTTTCAATGGCGTGTTTACACACTCTGTCAATATAGTTTTGTGTGCTGTAGCGCCCCGTCTCACATTTTTGATTGGGGAACGCGACATAATACTCAGATCTTATTGGTCAACTTGTTGATTTGTCTGGCGAAAGAGGGAATATTCAACACAGCAGTAAAAACTTTAAGACACTATGATGTAGTTTGTGTCGGTATGTTTCTTCTGATGATTCTGAAGACTTCCAGAATGAGCAAATCTCTTTCCACAGATCGAGCAGACGTAAGGTTTCTCTCCAGTATGAACTCTCTGATGAGCTTTTAAGTGACCTGAATGAGTAAATGTCTTCTCACACAGAGAACATTTGTAAGGTTTTTCACCTGTATGAATTCTCTGATGTTTCACTAAATAATCACGTAGATTAAAACTCTTCCCACAAACACTACAGTGATGAGGTTTCTTTCCAGTGTGAATTCTCTCATGGACTCTAAAATAAGATGGATCAGAAAAGCTTTTTCCACAATGAGAGCAGACATAAGGTTTCTCTCCAGTGTGAACTCTTTCATGGATTTGTAAGTGTTTTAACTGAGTAAACATCTTCTCACACTTAGAGCATTTGTAAGGTTTTTCTCCTGTATGAATTCTCTGATGATTCACTAAATTGACACGTTGATAAAAACTCATCCCACAAACATCACAGTGATGATGTTTCTCTCCAGTGTGAATTCTCTTATGGATTCTAAAGGCATTGTGATGTGAGAAACTCCTTCTACAATGAGAGCAGACGTAAGGTTTCTCTCCAGTATGAATTCTCTCATGGACTTTTAAGGAACCTGAATAAGCAAACATCTTCCCACAGTGAGAGCATTTGTAAGGTTTTTCACCTGTATGAGTTCTCTGATGTGAAACTAAATGGTGACGTTGAATAAAACTCTTCCTACAAACACTACAGTGATGAGGTTTCTCTCCAGTGTGAATTCTCTCATGGACTATCAGATGAGATTTATGACTGAAACGTTCATCACAGTGTAAACATTGAAAGGGTTTCTCTTCAGTGTGTAGTGTTTGGTGTGACTTTAGAGAGAATGAATCCCTGAAGGTTTTTCCACATTCACGGCACTGATACGGTCTCTCATTAGTGTGTTTCTTCAGATGATGTTCATGTTCTGTGTGTTTTCTCTCTAAATGTCTCTGTGAGCTCAATGTCTCTCCACCAGTGATGCAGGAAAGAGTTTGTGCAGTCAGTCGCTCTTCTGATGTTGAGGACGTTACTTCTCCATTTAAACATGATTCAGTCTTTACATCTGAAAGAAACATGAAACAATTAAATTCACTTTTATTTATGTAAAGAAGGATGAATTCAGATTCTGTAAGGGATGGACCGATAAATCATCCAATGATGCTTGCTATGCATCTCAAAGAATTACACTGAAAAAAATATACTTTGGATCAACTTAAAAAAATTGCTGTTATTTGTTACAGCTAAATTTATTAGTTTTCTCAAACTATATTTTTGATTTGAAACTTAAAATTTTAATTTAATATCAATCAAAATACTTCTTCAGCCCAAGATAAAAAATTACATTGAAACAAAGTTAAAATATTGTTTATCATGAAGACCAAATCATTATTTTTACTTTGGTAAAAATTTTTGTGTCTCTAATTTCTTATAGACTGTCTCTTTATCTGGAAAATGTAATAATAAAATGATGAAGAAAGTCATAATATTAAATGCAATAGATAAATGAACACTGCCGTGTGTGTATATATATATATATATATATGACTCCATATTACAGTTATTTTGGGGGGTTGTAACTGACAGATTTGAATATTGGGGGGTTACCTCCCCCCAACAATCTACACCCTGAGCACTAGGAACCCAATTGTGGCACTTAAACATGGAAAAAGCCAGATTTTCATGTCATGGCCCCTTTAATTAAATGTCATATTTGTTAATGCATCCAATACTTCTTTAAATGTTACTATGCACTGGCTTCCTTCAACAACAGCAAAATAAAAGCACAAAGCAAAACAGAACTCATTGCATAATGCATATAGGGTGTCAGATAAAGTTTGGATGCTCTTTTTAAAATATTTTGGGTCAATCTCTGGCACAACTTTAAAGCTGAAACTTATGAAATCTTATCAGAGGTCCAAAATGGCATTGAAACACACATAAAAAAACTTTACAAATAAAGTTGTAAAAATACAACAATAATTGACGAGACATACCTGACAGAATAAAATCATGTTCATCATTATGATTGTCTTCATATTCATCTGCTGTGGGTTCAGTTTTTATTTCTGTGGGTTCAGTTTTGATCTTCATCATGAGGTTCTTGCAGTCGATGAGTTTGACTGAACACATCTTGAGTTTGGTCTGCAGGATCTGCTGCTGTTCTCCAGCGTTCCAGACAGAATCCAGAGACTCTGTGGAGGTTTGATCAGTAGATTCCTCCTCCTGTAAGCCCTGATCAGTTCCTGATTTACAGCACATCACATCCATCTCATCATCAACACTAAAATACACAGAGACAAGACTCTGTTTACACTCAATAAAACACTGAAGAGAGAAAAACACTGAGGATACACAAACACTTCTTCTTCTTCTTTGAGATTTTACGGCAGCCGGCATCCAAAAAATTTGCATTGCTGCCATCTACTGGACTTACACCTTACTGCACTATATTCGGTCACATAGGCCCTGTCCCAAATGGCACACTCCGGACTTGTGGTCCTCCTCAGAGTCCACACTTTGATGACATCACGTAGTCCAGACTTAAGGGACCCTTGATGCGAGTCCACGTGGGTGCACCGGAGTCGTATTTTGGGACAGACTCAAGCATCACACCGGAAAATAGGTAGAGAAGTTGCCCGTCAGTGTGAACTCCTCCCTTCCGTCGTCTGATTGGTTCGATTGCCCTTTCGCAAGGACTTCTGGGTTGGCAAAGTGCGCGAAGCCTGCTGCAGTGCGGGCTTCGCTGAAGACCGCATCAAGGGGGCAAAGGAGGCGCTGATGAGCACACTTCAAAGCGTAAAAATGACAGATGGGACACCCTACGGACTCGTAGACTAAGCGAGAACGCGCAATTTAAGGCCACGAGACCGAAAGTCCACATGAAGTGCGCCATTTGGGACAGGGCCAAACACATCACACGCGAGCTCTTTCTTTCTTTCTTTCTTTAGTGGGTTTATCGGCGGACTAAAGAGCTGCAGAGCGCCTCCTGCTGTACTGGAGAGAATTTATAGTCGTGCGTATAGGTCCTACGGCGTAGCAGCGACGGCGTAGGTTCCGCGTCGGTTTTCATTTATACTTGTGCGTCGCCGTCCGCGTCGACGTGCAAACACACGCGAAACCGCTGGTTGGCAGTAATCACGCGTGTAACCACAGTAGCAGCAGAAGTCGTCACAGAAGAAGAAGCTAACCCACAAACGAAGAAGAAATAGCAACTTGTTGTGTATAATTTGAGAAGACCAGCAATGATGGAAGTAAATAAACAGCGACTTATGTTTCAGTTTGAGTTAAATCACTCCTCAACTTGGCTCATCTTTGTTTTCACCGTCTCAAACGGAAATACCTATGACGCAGTTTTTTTTTACCTGACGGGAGGGGTTCTGGTGGACCAATCACAGCGCTTACGGTCCGCGTAGAGCCGACGCGCTGTTAAGGGCGATTTATAGTCGTGCGTAGGTCCTACGGCGTAGCTACGGCGTAGGCTATCCGTAGCCTGTGCGTAGCTCTGCGTAGCCTGACGCGCACCTCACAAAATTTGTAACAGCGCGTCGGCTCTACGCGGACCGTAAGCGCTGTGATTGGTCCACCAGAACCCCTCCCGTCAGGTAAAAAAACTGCGTCATAGGTATTTCCGTTTGAGACGGTGAAAACAAAGATGAGCCAAGTTGAGGAGTGATTTAACTCAAACTGCAACATAAGTCGCTGTTTATTTACTTCCATCATTCCTGGTCTTCTCAAATTATACACAACAAGTTGCTATTTCTTCTTCGTTTGTGGGTTAACTTGCTTAGCTTCTTCTTCTCTGACGACTTCTGCTGCTACTGTGGTTACACGCGTGATTACTGCCAACCAGCGGTTTCGCGTGTGTTTGCACGTCGACGCGGACGGCGACGCACAAGTATAAATGAAAACCGACGCGGAACCTACGCCGTCGCTGCTACGCCGTAGGACCTACGCACGACTATAAATCGCCCTTTAGAAATTTTGTGAGGTGCGCGTCAGGCTACGCAGAGCTACGCACAGGCCACGGATAGCCTACGCCGTAGCTACGCCGTAGGACCTACGCACGACTATAAATCGCCCTTAAACACTGTCATTCATTCATTACACAAGGTTAACCTCTTAGCACATAGGCTATTTTGGGGATTTCCAAATGGATATGGCCTACCCAATTTCAAAAGCTTCCCATACCCTGATGCAGAGGTGGATATATACAAAAGTTTGGTATCATTTAACAGGAAACCCGTTGAAATTACACAAAACACTGTTGAAAGTGCTAAAAATTATTGTTTCCTAGCAAACACAGAACGTTCCCCCAAAGTTATTTTTGGAAACCAAATAAGAACTTTTTGGGATTGTTCCCTGCAGGTTATTTTTAGGTTTCATTTTGTAAGAAAACGTTCCCAGAACATTCCCTGTATGCTATTTTTAGTTTTATTTTATTACCTAGAGAGAATGTTCCCAGAACGTTCCCTGTAGTTTTTTTTTTTAAATAAAAAGAATACACTTTAATAATGGATGATGGTAAAGCTTCCACGGCAGCGCAGTGAATGCCCATTGCTCCTTGTGTGTTCACTACTGCTGCTATCCCTACGAATTTTTGAAGAAATTAAGTGAAACATCTTTAAGTCCATTGTATTCCTTTATTAGTGCGTAAGTCTAATGTGCACGCTCCACTGCAGCACACGCTTCTCTTCTCCGCTCCCCCAGCATGCCCTTGCAAACTCTCGTCACACACAGTTGTTTATTTTACCTCAGAGACAAACATAATTTTGACAATTTCTTTACTTTCTTCATCATTTAGTAACTTAAATATAATAGAACAAATATTATTAACTAGCAAACAAAACATCAAGGATCAAGAGTCCAACTAAAACAAACACTAACCACCATAATAGGTACCTAAAATGAAACAAAACATCAACATCAAAACCTTATAAGTGAATTGTGTTTGTTTTAACAATATTTTTAGACAGAAATAATGTTTTTTTAACAGTTTTAAAATAACAAAATGGAATATTTCTCTATCATTTACCTATAAGCAAAAAAGTAATTATAGGAAACATTGTGTGAACATTAAAACAGGACATTGTCATAACGTTTGAATATGGTAGAATGTAACATTCCTCTAACATTGAGACAAACCAGAAACGTTCTTAGAATGTCAAGACAACTGGACACTTTTAATGTTGGCAAAATGTTTTTGAGAATGTTGGAAAACGTTCAAAGAACATTCTTAGAACTTTTTTTGTTAGCTGGGAGGTGTAGTAAATATTTACCATAACTGTTTAAATCATGTTTTCTGCGTATTCCCACAACACTATTTATTTTCTACCGGTTTGCTATTGAAACTGACGTCTCCCACAAAAAAGGGAAATACGTCACATCACTTACTTCTGCATTCGAAAATAAGGTGGATACATTCATGCAGATTTTGTTTGGATTTTTGTAGAGACAGACCCTTTTATGTGTTATTAATTGAACATTAATTATGGTTTCATTATGAACATTAATTATGGTTTCATTATGTGGTCTGAAACTGACATCCAATTTTAGGCTAAATTTGGACTAAACCAGATGGACAAAACAAAGACCAATATTCAATGTTTATTTTTGTGCTAAATGAAGGCCATGACGGGCTGACTTGATTTAGCCCAAAAAACACAGCCTAAATCATGACTTGTGCTGGGTGGGACATGATAATTCAAAATCAATTTAACTAAATCAATCAGCAGAAATGGCAATAATACGAAACAATTCAAAGTCCAATTCAAGCAATATAATAAATTGATCAATCCTACAAAAACCCTTATTAGTAAACAATGAGAGAGTTTAAAAATGTTCTCTGGCAATGAGAACTACACTAATGTCAATGTAAAGTCATTCATAGAAATCAATTGTTTTTGTTCTAGTGTGTTATCACGTCAAACATTTGCACCGAAAATACACGGTCAGTGTTTAAAGACTTCATGACACTATGATGATTTCAGTGTATTTTGTTCTTCAGTATTTTTCTTCTGATGATGCTTAAGACTTCCAGAATGAGCAAATCTCTCTCCACAGATCGAGCAGATATAAGGTTTCTCTCCAGTGTGAACTCTCTGATGGGATTTTAATTGACCTGACTGAGTAAATGTCTTCTCACAATGAGAACATTTGTAAGGTTTTTCACCAGTATGAAGTCTCTGATGAACTCTAAAAGAATTTAAATTAGTGAAGCTCATTCCACACTGAGAGCATTGGTAAGGTTTCTCGCCAGTGTGAAGTCTCTCATGGGATTTTAAGTGACCTGACTGAGTAAACGTCTTCTCACAATGAGAGCATTTGTAAGGTTTTTCTCCAGTGTGAATTCTCTGATGGGCTTTTAAGGAAGCTGATTGAGAAAACGTCTTCTCACACTGAGAGCATTTATACGGTTTTTGTCCTGTATGAATTCTTTGGTGAATCACTAAATATTTACATTGATTAAATCTCTTCCCACAAACACTACAGTGATGAGGTTTCTCTCCAGTGTGAAGTCTCTCATGGACTATCAGATGAGATTTATGACGGAAATGTTTTGGAAATTGAAAGGGTTTCTCTTCAGAGTGAATATTCTGGTGTGATTTTAATAACCTTGCATTCCTAAAGGTTTTTCCACATTCACGGCACTGATACGGTCTCTCATTGGCGTGTTTCTTTAGATGATGTTTCTGTTCTCTGTGGTGTCTCTTTAAATGTCTCTGTGAGCTCAATGTCTCTCCACCGGTGATGCAGGAAAGAGTCGAGGACGTTATCTCTCCATCCAAACATAATTCACTCTTTACATCTGAAATAAACATGAAACAATTAAATTCACTTTAATTTACACAAAGAATAATGAATTTAGATTCTGTTATCTTTTTCTATATTCACACACAGGGACAGAAGACAGTCGCTAGTCCTGTTATTACAGCTGGGTCATTGCACATCAAATAAAACACATTTTGGAAACATACGCAGCATTGTTCATTGTTTGTTTATGTTTTGTTTGTTAATGCATATAACGTTTACTTATACAACCTTATTGCAAAGTGTTGCTTGTTGCGTTATATGGTGACACTTCTAAAATGACAAAAAGCATTTTTTTGTGTCTCTTTTTTTAAAGCCTACCTGCCTGTTGCTCAAGAAGATATCATAATGTCCTTTTAGATTTTTGTCCCATTTTTCCTAATGTTTTGGTCTTTTGGTTGAGTTTGTGACTTTTATAAAACAGGTACTCAAATGACAGTTAACCGACTAATCAGATAAAACCATAAATATTTACTCAATTAGATGTTTCCCTTGTTATAGCTAAATAAGGCATTAAATTAGGGTATTCACATGTAAAGGGACAGGGATTACACTAGTCCTAGACTAAAAATCTTTAAATCTTAAAAAAGCTGTCCAAACTAAAAACAACTTGCACTAACATATCTTAAAATACATCAGTACTCTTTTTTCTGCCTCAAAATGCACACAAGTAATGTTTTAAGTAAGGCATGTTTGTTAAAACTAGTTATAACTAGTTTTCATAATTAAACTATCGGTAGGCCTATTCCTGGTTTAAGCTAATCCCTGGCTGGGAAACCGACCCCTAAATGTCAAAATATAAATAAACAATAAAAAGTGTCTTCAGTAGGGGTGTGACAATATCAGATTAATGTCTCGCGAGATTAATTATGTCACAAGATTTCTCGTGGAGGTGAAACGTCGTCTCCTGATATCAGCATAAAGTTGAGTTTTTGGCAAAACCTTTTACAGTGCATGCATTATATTCTGTCTTTTACTGCATGTGCTTTTTTGTTTGGGTTTCCAATAATGTTTGTTTGGGAACTCATATAAACTTTAACTTTACTTTACTTAAAAGTGTTTTAGCAGATTAAACCCTCACTCAAGAGTTTACAGCATAATTTAAAGGTGCAGTGTGTAATTTTTAGAAGGATCTTTTGACAGAAATGCATAATAATATACAAAACTATAATATCAGGGGTGTATAAAGACCTTTTATAATGAATCGTTATGTGTTTATTGCCTTAGAACGAGACCTTTTTATCTACATACACAGAGGGTCCCCTTACATGGAAGTTGCCATTTTGTGCTGCCATTTTTCTACAGAAGCCCTTAACGGACAAATTTTTTACTAAGTTGTCTCCGACGATGACATGTTTGTCCAGTGGCGGCTACCGTAGTTTGTGGACCAAGCCATTGGTTGCAATTTGCAACCTCACCACTAGATGTCACTAAGTGACCATAAAGTGACCAAATACATATATACGTATATTAGTATATTATATTAGTGCAACCAAACGCAACAACCAGACATTTTGATGCTGAGAAACCGTTTTGATAAACTTTCTGAGTTGCTAACACGTTAGAACCACTGGGAAATAACACCACTTCTGTTGCCAAAATGCGCGTGGAGGCTATTTGATTAAGTGAGCTGTAAAAGGGTCTATTGCATCGTCATTATTATGTAATTTTTCAAGGTTATTGCCCTTTCCTATTCATATATTGTATCATTGAGGATTTCTTAAAAAGTGTAAAAATCTCATCTTGTTTTCGTGAACCCAATCCCATGTCTCGTTGAGTAAGCGCCGTAGGCTGTGCATTGCTCTGCGTAGCCTGACGTTAGGGATGCAACGATTATAGATTTTGATGGTACGGTTATAGTCTGATAAATAATCACGGTTGTACGGTTATTATGGATTTCAGTTTGTGTATTTTTTCTGTAATTCTTGGACAAATGATAATAATAACAGCCTAGGAGGCTTTGACTTAAACAGTATAGGTGCCTTTTGAAACCTGTAGGCTATTTATTTGAATGATCTTTTGAATAAATGTAATTTTATATTTGGACTGAATAAATGTATATTATTTTGATTTGTTTGAAATATTAGTAAAAATGATAAGAGCCTCTCAAAACGAATAATAACACAGGGTCATCCTGGACTGGGTTCTGCGAGTCATTTTGGACTGGCATCATTAACCTGTTAACTCATGCTATTAATTCTTAAATCATTAACGAGTTAAAATAATTCAACGTTATTAAATGCAGTCAGACCACCAGGAGCCCCGCCCGGATTTGATCCGCGAGGAGGAGGAGGTTTTTAATGCTGCACAGACCGATTGGAGTGTGGCTCTTTCACGCACCCGTGCAGGCACGCACGCCAGATGCACGAACAACCAAGAGACGTGTCACACGCACATATTCTTTTGAACACGGAGCTTTGTCATACAGTGCGCTAACGAGCATGTCGCATGCCGCACGCGCCTCTTGGTGGTTCGTGGATCTGGTTTGTGTGTGTGTGCGTGAAACAAAAACACGCAGTGTAGCGGAGGCTTTACGGTTACTTAACCGTGAAAATTTAAAGCGCAGTTAATAGTGAAACCGGTTAATCGCTGCATCCCTACCTGACGTGCACCTTGCCAAAATTGTAATAGCGTATCCGCTCTACGCAAAAAGCAAGCACTGTGATTGGTCCACTAGAACCCCTCCCGTCAGGAGGATGATTTGTATGCGTATCTTGAAACAGTGCAAAACTATATTTGTGCAATGTGCGCATGTCAAATGATTAAATCTGATTTAAAGCTTGTGACATATAAATGCGTGCACCAATCCGATCACATTATTAAGTGTTCATGTAAACGCTATGATAGGATTTATCAATCGGAAGAATTTTATTCCAATGGAGGCAAAATGTGTCCATGTAAACGTAGCTACTGTTTAACACGCTAATGTTCCAAGAATGTTCTGGGAACCAAAAATTGTTAGCTGGGTTTGCGCTTGAGCTTCCAAAGTTACCAGAAGTCATTAATTTATAATGAAGCTGGCTTTTCTCAGCTGCACGGAGCGTCAAATCCATTGGCATCGCGTTTTGGGCGAACAGAGCGTCAATCAGAAAGTTAAAAGAAGCTTTTTGACTTTTTTGACAAGCGCCCTTGAACGGGCGGCCTGAGCTTCTTTGGAAGCTCAAGTCTGCGACGGTGTGAACGTACAATAATCCTTGGCGACTGGATGTGGCGTGTCCAGTCACGCGACAAAATTGGGAAATGTTTTACTTTATGCAAATTATGAGCGACATTCGAGAGCAACTACCAATGAGAACGAAGCAGGGGAGTTCATGTCATCTGTCTCTCGACAGTTACTGGAGTGAACGTTACTCATACCCGACAAAGTCGCTTATAATGTGAATGTACATTTAAACAAGCTGGTCGCACGGAGAGAAGAACATGCAGCTAGTGATGGGCGATTTCGAATCTTTTGTTTCGAATCATTGGTTCGGAGCTTGTTTCAAACTGGCCAAAGTCACGTGATTTTAACAAACGAGGCTTCATTACATCATAACAGTTTCGAACATCCGACGATTCAGCACTAAGGGGAGTTGATCACAAATGACCAGTGTAGGTGAACTCGGGTCAGTTTTATTATAAAAGTTCATAAAATATTCATCCTTCTGACTAATAACACTACCATTTTGTCTACTTTTTGTCTAGACAGATTTAATGACAAAAATTTGCATAATTAAAAAGAGAGTTTGTTGATTTGTTTGCCATAAATAAAACTAAAATCACAAAATACATTTTAATTATGTCTTAATTAAAATAAATAATACATTTTTCTTAAAAACATATTTTTGTAATAAGTGTAAAATGTTTGGACAGATCTTTCTGCTTTTACACTATTTTCCCCAGCAGGTATCGCCAGCGTATATGGTGTTTCGAATGCTTCGAAAATCTGAAGCAATTTGCGAACCAATTGGTTCAATTGATTCGAAGCTTCGAAAAGCATCGTTTCTCCCATACATGCAGCTCGCGTTAAGCGGACGCGTGTCCGCGCTGTCCTAAAGTGGTGCGGTAGCATGTGACGTCACAGACCACTAATCAATAAGAAAATTGGCAGCCCTACAAAATCAGTTTAACAGTAACAATTTGGGCCCAAACGTTAAGGGATTTAAAATGGTACAAATAATAATTGAGGAGACATACCTGACGGAATAAAATCATGACAATCACTGTCTTTGTCTTTATATTCATCTGCTGTAGGTTCAGTCTTTATTTCTGTAGGTTCAGTTTTAATCTTCATCATGAGGTTCCTGAAGTCGATGAGTTTGACTGAACACATCTTGAGTTTGGTCTGCAGGATCTGCTGCTGTTCTCCAGCGTTCCAGACAGAATCCAGAGACTCTGTGGAGGTTTGATCAGTAGATTCCTCATCCTGTAAGCCCTGATCAGTTCCTGATTTACAACACATCACATCCATCTCATCATCAACACTAAAATACACAGAGACAAGACTCTGTTTACACTCAATAAAACACTCAAGAGAGAAAAACACGGAGGATACACAAACACATCACACGCGAGCTCTTTCTTTCTTTCTTTAGTGGGTTTATCGGCGGACTAAAGAGCTGCAGAGCGCCTCCTGCTGTACTGGAGAGAGAAGACACGCAAAACTTTATTCATTACACAAGAAGGTTGATGTTTCTTCATGGTGTGGTAATGATTGCAATAATGCTGATTTTTAATCAAGTGTAAAGTTTAGAAAATAATATTGGTACTCTTATTTTGTATTCTCCTTCACTGATGAATTCTTAATGAGGTGCAATCATAATGGTAATTTAAGACTGTTGCTGTTTAGACACCAAACTACTTTGCTTATGTTTATAGATGCTCTTAAAACAAAATCCCTTAAACAGATACATTTCACTTACACGTGTAGGCCTACTGAATTGCACTAATACACAGGGTGCGATTTGTGAAAAAAACAGAGGGGGGGATGTTTTCATAGGCGTCGATTTCGGCGACGGTGGGCACCCACCATATTTCGTCATGAGTTATTTTGTACCCACCACTAGTTTTTACTTTTTTGACTGTTTTCAGTGGTTATGAAGAGCAATATGAAAGAGAAATTTGGTAATCGTCTGACCTAACAAAAATCCATTATAATATTATTATTATTTTTTTATATATTTCTAATTAAAATATTTCTAATATTCAGAAATGCGCTCTCCGCTCACGAGCTCTGATCGGAACAAACCCGAACCTCACTGTCTGCTGAACTTGCGCAGAAACATCAAAATATAACCAGCTTTTTAAAATGGTTTTAAAACTAAACATTTAGACTATTTTAGCACAAATTATGAGCTTATTGACGATTTTTTATAATTCTTGACATAATGCGTCTCTGTCCACAGCACATTTCAAAACATTTTAATTCATAAAAATAAATAATGAGAACATGAACTCATCACTGCATTTGGAATTGTAAAATCTTTTTTCTTATTAACTCATGAAGCAGCCTAACGCAATATTTTTATTCTAATAGCTTATCTTTCCCCACACATATGAACTGTGATCATGCACAACGAAAAAACGCGTAAGAATTAAATCTTGAATAGCAAAACTGTATGGCACAATGTAGTGTCAACTTAAACATAAATATGAACAATGGATTGATTGCAAAGTTAAACCATTACAGTAGAAACAGTTTTACTGCTGCTTTTAAAGTAATAATATTAACTTTACACCGCAATGCGGAGCTACAGTGAAATGATAGAAAAGACAGATGCATTATGTGTTAGTCACTTAGCCTCATTTGCGCAAACTGGACGCGCCCTCGCCTCGCTAAACGCCTCATCTGCGTGTAACTTCGGCCATTCTCAGTGGTGTGACTGGGACACTAACTCTGCTTGTCATCATAAACAGATTATCAGATTGTGATGTTTATTCTCGCTTTATTAATATGCGGATGAATATGCTGCCTTCCACCGTTTCGACACACAGCTCCATAACCATCTCGCATGTGTTGATAGGCTACTCGTGAGGTGTAACCGGGTCTGTAACCAATCAGATAGCGCCGTGGGCGGGACATTGAGCAAGTCTGCAGATTGGTGAATACAGAGAGGCTGCGCGCGGCAGCTGTATCAGAGCCAGCCAAAGCAGCGCATTTTAAAACAAAATTGACTTTAATCAAACCACGGATCAGTGATAAGTTTTGTGATCCGTCTCGCCACTAGTGTAGTAGCACTGATCACTTTGAGGGGGGGATAAATTTATCCCCACCGGGGATACAAATAATTAAGCAGAGGCAGGGATACATTGACCAGAAAGGGGGAAATCCCACGCATCCCCCCCGGCAAATCGCACCCTGAATACAGGGCTTAAAGAATACAGAGAGTTAAATAAGAGGTCATTGTTATTTGCAAGGTAGTTTATCAGTGTTAGCCAAATTAAGTGTTTACATAATTTTGTCCAGTGCCTGTATAAAGTAAATAAAAACCCAGGACTAGACCTTAGGGCATTTAAATTGTTTTTACAAACATACCTTAAAAAAATTAATGGTGTGAATCTTGACACAAAACAATAACATTGTGTCAATTATTTTTTTTCTATCAATCAATTTTCTATCCTGATTTTGACTCTAAATATTGCAGGTATGAGAAGCTTTCAAACACAATCTGAGTTAAACACAAATAACTGAAAATCCTTTTCCCAACAGATGCCCTGATAAACTGTGGCGTAGAGGAAAACCAAGAAAAAATGTCTTTGTCCCAAACTTTACAGAGTGCACTGCATAAACTAAATATAAGGTTGTTTACATTATATGCACTTACACGACAATTGCTGAAAAAACACTTAATACCTGCAGTTGGGACCGCCCCATTAAAACAAAATCCAGCCTTAAACTCTGCTTGATACAACTAGTTAAGAGTTTCTCAGACCTCATAATAAACAAAGTCCCCACCAGCCTTGTTAAAAAAGTGGACCACCAGCATTTTTGTGATTTTCACAAAAGTTTCACTAAATACCTTCCAGGAAATTGTTCTTCTATAAATATATAAACATACAAGCAATAAACAAACAAACAAAACGGGGAATAAACGTTGTGCAGGACTTTAAATTGTGGTTTAAAGAAGGGCTTTCATTTTGATATATTTTTGACTTTTTCATACTTTTCCTATTATTTCCTATTGTTTTAAGAGTAAGTAGGCCATATTACTTTAGTGCTGTAGTTGATTGATTGATTGATTAAAACAGTACACAAAAGACAGTAATCCAAAAGGATAACATGCTAAAGTAAAAATGCTTATTTCCAGCAACAGTCCAGACTAAAAACATACAATATGAAATAGAAGATAAAACATCATAACAAACCAAACTAAAAAACATAAAAAAATGCTATAAAGACTCTCCAATTTATCAATAACTATTCAACTTGTCCCATAAATGTTTTTTTGACCTGTATTTTAAAAATTCCTCGCGATGAGTTTTGTAGCAGTAGGCAAACTATTCCATGCCATGATACAAAAAAATAAATAATTTTTAATTGCATTTGTAGCTCTAGGAACTAGCAAAAGCGAATGCTGGCCCTAGTATTATAGCCATGCTTCGTATGGACCATGTGTACGTTAGAGCACAAATATTTGGGGGCATGACCATTAACATGTTAAACATATGGTTCAACTAGGTTGTTTTAAGTTGTTTAGATGTACATGTAGTAGACCAGCTCTTGTAAACTCCTCCCTACCTATATGAGTACGGGAGGGTACTTTTGATAGGTATCGAATGACATGAGCAAGATCTACATGGCATTGAATCAAAGTTAATACCAATAATTTCTTTACAGAGAACTCAAAAAGCTTTGTCTTACAATATAAAAACTTTTACTTACACACACATTTGGCTAAAACCTTGGCTGCAATGGCTACACCTTTAAGTGATTGATCCAATGTCAAACCCAAATATGTAACACTTGATTTGGATACAATTTCAAACCCATTACACATCAACTTTAAAGTATTTAATTTTCCCAGTTTCCTTTTTGTAGCAAACAAGATTGAGTCTTGCCCAGATGCAAAGAGAGCTTATTGTCTACCAGCCACTGGCTAACAGTCGCGAGCTCTATACCGAGTATTTTCAATGTCTTTTACATTACACCCTGGGACAAGTAAAAAGAATAATCAGTGTATAAATGCAGTTTGCACCTTACCGCAGCTGATATGTAATTTATACCAAAAATAATAAGGGCCCCAGGATCGAACTTTGGGGCATCCCACATGTTATACTCTGTGTGTCAGAGAGGGTCCCCTTAACATCACAGACTTGGGTCCTGTTTGTTAAAAAAGAAGTGAACCATATGAGCACTGAGTTACTAAAACCCATGCACTTTAATTTAGAAATCAGAATCAAAAGAAACACCATGCAATTTATTGACCAAACTGGCAGCAATGGTAGTAAAATAATGGTTAAAATGGCAATCAGCCGCTTATCAAAACACATCTCATCTTTAATAATAAGCCCTGCTTTACCAGACTTTGATTTTGTCTTTGCTGTTGATATCATATCATTGAGAAGTTTCCACAGCTTTTTAGGCTTTTTTACATTTGCAGCAATGGAATCATTATAAAATCCTGACGTAGCTTGCTGTACCTTGCAACTAACTTGATTTCTAAGATAAGCATAAGATTTATAATCCGCTGGGAGTTTAGACTTTTTAAACTTTCTAAAACAACTATTACGTTGTCTGATCATGTCAACAATTTCAGATGTCATCCAACTATGCTTAATTATTGTCTCCCTCATTGGAGCGACTTCATCAAGAGCTGATATAAAACGCTGTTCCCAAGACTTATAGACATCATTACATTCGAACACATCAGGCCAGTCTCTCTCAGACAGCCTTTGGGTTGTATAATGTAATTGTTGCAGTCATCCAGCTTTATCATGCCATTTGAAGCCCTTTGAAATGCAATATCTGTAAGTGAGTTTGCTTAAATTTGTTTTGTGAGCATTATGAGTACTTTATTGCTGTGTTACTTGTTATAGCATTCAGTTAAGCATGTTTCGAACCATGTTTCGAAGCCTCAAAGAGGGTGTCGAAAACAGTGCCATCTTTTGGTTAATAAAACATATAGCACTTGCTTCTGGAAGAAGATCTGTCAATAAAGCAACAAGCTGATGAAATTCATAATACCGCCCCCTTTATCTGCACTATCCAACCACAGCACTGCCATTTAGTGCAGAGAGAAAGAGAGAGAGAGAAAATAATTGACAGCACAATTGCGTTTCAATTACAACAAACCACCATCATTGTGATCAGTGTTTGCATTTCATCAGCTCATTTGCATTTAAAAGGGGCAATGGCATGAAAATGAGACTTTTTCCATGTTTAAGTGCTTTAATTGGGTCCCCAGAGCTTCTTTCAGCCTAGAAAATGTGAAAAAGATCAACCCAGTAACTTAGTTTTGGTAAACCATTCTCTACAAGCACATACAAAAACAGGTTGTTGAAATTTGGCCCTCTTTATGATGTCATAAGGAGCTCTTATTATAATAATACCGCCCCCTTAATCTGCACTATCCAATCACAGCACTTCCATATAGTGCAGAGAAAAAGAGAGAGAGAAAAAAAATTGACAGCACAATTGAGTTTCAATTGCAACAAACCACCATCATTGTGATCAGTGTTTGCACTTCATCAGCTCATTTGCATTTTAAAGGACACAACCAAAATGGCACATTTTTGCACCCACCAACAAAGTGTCAATTTTAACATGTTATAATAAATGATCTATATGGTATTTTGAGCTAAAACTTCACATATGTGCTCTGGGAACACCAAAGATTTATTTGACATCTTAAAAAAGTCACGACAGAATAAAACTATAAAATAACAGCCCCATGCGATGCATTCTGGACACCAAAATCTGAAGAAAAAAACAGAAAAAGTTTGATAAGGAATTCTGGTTGCCAGATTGCTTTGCATGAGGCTGCTATTTTAGTTTATTCTGTAAAGATAAAGACTTGTTAATGTTTAATGTTCATTTAACTTTGAACAAACATAAACTTAAATCTACAGTAATTTACTAGTAAACAGCTGCATAACTATGCACATTTTTACTTGTAACTTGAGAATGTTGCTCTTTAGACACCAAACAATTTTGCTTGTCTCATTTCAGAATATTAACAATTAGTTGGCTATTATTCTTAGTCAATCGTAAATTGTTGTAATATGCTTATGACTTCTGTATGTAATGCGCAGTTAACTGAAATAAACCAGGCTTGATGACGTATGCAGCCAGCGACCTCCCTGCAGGCTGCAATAATCCTTTTTTAATGGTTTTTAAAAATATTTATTTTAAATACTACCACCATTTGCCCTATGTGTTGTTGATTATGCAAATCGCATATTAAAAACTTCACGCAACAATTTTTATCATGGGTCATTGACTAAGAATAAAAATAATGTTTATCAGCAATAATATATGGCATTTTAGCGTTATGTAACATGCGCGACGGTAGGTGTCAGTATAAGCAAGTACTACTGCGGGCAGCCTTAGGTAGAAACTATGTATACGGAGTATACTGCGATGTAGTGTTCCCCGTAAGATGCTATTTAATGTTAATATTTATACTGCTGTTCACAAGCGCTCAAAAAATATTTTGATTTTATTGTAGATTTATTTGATGCATTCGAACAAATTCTGACAAAAACTATAGTGTTTTATGATCACGAGTAGAGTTAAGACAAATCGAAATTATCCAAAGGAACAGGGACCTTTGTACTCCAAAATGGTATAGTGATGTCTGTGGGGCAGTATGTAAATCATCTGCTGAGATGGATTTGTGTCCATTTCCATTTGCATTTGCATTCAGACAGACTTTCACTTTTTGTTTTTCAAAGTTAGTTCAGACGTTTAAGCTTAAGTTCAGCAATCAGTCGATTATTCAGTTCATTTTTTAGAAAACTGGTTTTAGGAATCAACAAGTCTTTTTGTTTACAAATAAAATGACATTTTATCAAGTTCAAGTTAGCTTCACTGTTATTTTGCTTTATGTTGAGGCACACAAACACAAAAGCTTTACCTCACAGGACCTCACAGCCACTTCATTTTATAATCAAATGACCTACAGTATATGAAAGCTGATCAGCTGTCACATGTACCTTTATCTGTGAGCAGGTGAACTCTATTTGTATATCATTTATATCAATTATATTGTGTACCAGAAAATAATTTTGAATTATAGTCACATCCACTGAAACAAATCTTCTATTTAGTTCATACAGCACTATATAAAGTTTGGGACAAATACATTCTTCTTGATTTTCCTCCACAGATTTTATCAGCATATGTTCATATATTTTGACTTTGTATCAATCAAAGCATCTTTCAGGGCATCATAATGTTTGCAGAAAATAAGGATTTACAGGTGTTTAACAGGTGTTTGGGTTTAACCCAGTTTGTGTTTAACTACTGCAAGTATGAGATCTCCTCAAAGTCAAAACCAGGAAAGAAAATTGCTTCCAACGTTTTTTGATGTGAAAATCATTTCACTGTAAAATCCTTATAAATGAAAGCAACACCAAAGAGTTTTTTTTACCTGAAAATAATGTTTCCAAAAAAGTTTAGTCGTTCATCCACTCGAAACAGGGTGAACGGCACTTTCACATTCGCTTTGCAGCCCTCTATCGGCCAAAACGCGATTGCGCTCACACCACAGCCTTCCGCGCTTGAGCCCAAGTAAACCGTGCTCCGGCCCACCTCTGCAACCCGGCCGCGGCGCGATTAACCAATCCGCGCCCGGGCGCCGAACAGAGCGATCACACTAGTCAAACAAACCAGGCTTTGGGGGTCAAACGCGCCCGAGTGCGGTTTGGTTTGGATAGTGTGAGTGCGCCCTAAAGAAGTTTCCAAATGCGACGGTTCTGTAGTTCGAGTGAAAACTACAAAAACTTGCTTTACGGCAGACCTCCAATCCAATCAGAGCCAGCTTTGCTGCAGTAGTCTAAATTATTTACGACAGTGGCAATGGACAGTTCCGCTTCCAACCTGTAGGCGGAGCAAAGAGCAAAAACTCTTTAGTGTTGCTTTAAAATAAACTATTGGTAGCTACATTTGCCAGCATACAATAGTATTTCTACATTACATTTTTAATTTACATCAACAGTTTAAGAAGATTACCACAGCATCAGCAAAGTTATTGCTTTAAAATAAAGCAACTTTTATGTGGTAGTTTCCCAGAAAGTAGTCCCAGATTAAAGCTGTCTCAAAAAAACACTTAAAATATGCTGTATCTGGCCCGTTGTTTAGTGTCAAGATGCACACAAGTAATGTTTTTGTAAGTTATGTTTGTGAAAACTATTTAAATGTTCTAATATAACTAAGGCCAAGTCCTGGCTTTATATTTTGCTTTAGTTATATTTTTAGCTTCATATATTGCTTTAGTTGGTGAACAAATACAGCAACTTGACAAAATGTAGTTTGTATTTGTATACGTGCAGTTTAAGTTGTATTCAGCAGTAGTCAGTACATGTGGTGTAAGTATATCTGTTTAAGTGATTGTTCTGCGGTAGCGTCTGTAATCATATCAGCAAAATTGTTTGGTGTCTAAACAACAAAACTCTCAAGTTACCATAATGACTGATGAAAACGCATTAAGACTTCATCAGTGAACGAGAACAATGGGTTAAAACTGAAACTGAGTGACAGAAACCATCAAACACTGAGAGGGACTATGTGTCCAAACTAGGGATGCACCGAATCCAGGATTCGGATTCGGGCGAATACTGGGCTTTTTGACGGGGTTCGGGTTTGGCCGAATCTTAGGGCGTTTTCACATTAGCACTTTTGGTGCGCATCCGGGTTCGATTGACATCAGAGTTCGGTACATTCGGATGATGTGAACGCTGTCTTCCGAACTCGGGTGCGCACCCGCTAAACGTACTCGAGTCCGCTTAAAAAGGGTGGTCTGGCGTTCGTTTCATGTGAACTCCAGATTGGTTCGCTGCTAATGTGAGCGCAATCGTACCAAATCGCGGAAGTGAACCGCTGTTAATTACGTATTATATGGAATGTCCCACCAAAACAGACGTGTGTGTTTGTGTGCGTGCACTTACCTTGACAACAAAATGCATAGAATGCTTGGTTGAGTTTTGTTCTTATTTTTTTAAACCTTTGGTTTTGTTTTCAAAGAAATAATACAGAAACGCACTTTCGTCTCTCTGCCACAAACATACTAAAGTCGTTTCGATGACAACGCGGTCTGTCCGCCGACGTCAATTTTTGCGGAGGCATTCAGAAATCATCTCTCTGCTTGCAGTTAGTCAATCACACTTGTCGTCTTCTCGTTTACAGCGGTTGCCAAGCAACATGAGAACGCGCTGGCTGCAGCCTGATGATGCAAGCGTACCGCGGTTCGGATGCAAAAATAATATGTGAACACAGTCCATGGGGGGCATGGGGAGGGGGGAGCAATCGAACTCGGGTTCGGACCAGGCAATCGCACCAAATGTGAAACCGTCCTTAGATTTTTTTTCCACCGAACCGAACCCTAAGCTTGCGTTACGCTGGTCGACGTCACGCGGCCGTTGATTACACACATCAGGTGCGGACGTGGAGATAAGTGTTTTTTTTCCAGTGAGCCTGGGGCGTTTCACATTTCGTGGACGCACCTGGAAAAACTAACGCATCGCACCGCATCGCTTTCATTGTGCTTTGCAGTCGGGCTATCAAAATGCATCCCCGCCCTGCCCGTCGGGCTATCTTGACTTATAGGGAGGAAAAATATATTTAAATGCTTATGTATCATTGGGTATTTAAATTGCGTTTGAGCGCGCGCTCGAGTTTTACTTTCACTTTCGCGATCGGGCGAAGCCGCAGTACAAGAAGCAATCCGTACTGATTTGTCATGGATTTTTGAGCAAATCCTCCAACTTTGTCCTGTCAGTCATAACTATCCTCACGTAAGAAAATTAAATCTCTCGCAGCAAGCTTTAAAGTGATATAGATTGTACGGGCAGTGAAGAGAGTGACGCAGAATCGCTCTTAAAGCGACAGTAGCCCCTGTTTTTCTGATCGAAAAAATTATCCAATCTCTAACTGGATGATTCAAACTGTGAGTTTTGTGACCCACTGAACCACTTTTAAATGGTGAGTATATCTGGTGTGGGGATGAACAGGAACAGTTGGTTTACATGGAAATCCAGTTTTTTTTGTTTGTTAAAAAAACCAACAGCATCAAAACAACAACAAGAATAGCAAATTACACATTGTGGTTAGAGGCCCTATTGGCTTTGTATTGGCAAAATTTCAGGCTACCAAAAACTGAAGAGTGCCTGCCCGAAGGGCTACCAGGGATTTTGAAATTTTGCAAGCCCTGTAATGGAATAAGGATGCGAGTAGGATTCGGTATTTGGTTTCGGATTCGGCCGAATCTTAACAGTGGATTCGGTATTCGTCCGAATCCAAAAAATCTGGATTCGGTGCATCCCTAGTCCAAACAGTACTGAAGTACTGCAGAATTCACAATTCATCTTAAACACTCAACACAAACAGCTTCAAAGGTTAAAACAGTAATAATTCTGTGGCTGTCTACATCAGAAACAAGGATTGTTTTTTTTATATTTTACAGCCCAAAAAAAAATGCTGTAGTTTAAACAAAGACTTGATCAGAATGATGGTTAGACCTTCTGCTTTACTAATAATCACAAGACTAATTCAGTACAGAACAATAACATTGAGAAGTTATTAACAGTATGCATTTAAATGCGATTGTCAATCCCAAAACCTTGCGGTGTACACGTGGACACTTCCTTCTCATCTTTCAGGAAACATCCTTGTTTGCTGCACCCCAAATATGTTTGTACATCAGTCTCTGTTAAACATTTTGTATTGATTTAATCATCTTATAATAGATCTATTCATGTATGCCTAAACCTTCAACATTCCCAGAACGATTGTTTGAATGGCTTTTACTTTCAATATTCTGAAGTTAAAGGTCACATAACACACAGTGTTTCTGCTCATCTCATGTTAATCTTGGGTACCCAAAGAGTAAATGGTAAATAGAATGCATTTATATAGGGCTTGCAACAGGCCCATGGCCATCCAAAGATTTTAACAAGTTGCCTCACATTCACCCATTCACTCATACACCGACAGCAAATGTCAGCCATCCAAGGCATCTCGTCAGGAGCAGCTGGGGTTAGGTGTCTTGCTCAAAGATACCTCGACACTTGGTCAGGTGGAACCGGGATCGAACCAACAACCTTCCGGTTTGTTGACAACCTACATTGAACCACTGAGCCACTGTCACTCCTAGTAGAGTAGTATTGCATCCTTCATATTTCTGAAGGGTCTTTAGTTTTATCAGATTTATAAAAGACAGATCAGCTCTAGCGCTACTTTCCCAGAAAAACCCAAACTCCGGAGGTGTACTGCGAGCAAGAGCAAGCAACACACACACACACACACACACACACACACACACACACACACACACACACACACACACACACACACACACACACACACACACACACACACACACACACACACACACACACACACACACACACACACACACACACACACACACAACATTATACAACTATCTCTGAATAACTTGATGATTCACTAAATGTTTTTGTCGTTTACATTATGTAAACCTATTCACCTTATTCCGCCATGCCCCTTTTTAATTATTCGCTTTTCCGCATTTTGTCAACCGAATTCCGCTGCTAATATGGCACAGTGCATTCGGTAGCTAGTTTGGTGGTTAGAAGATTGTTTGTAGTTCACTATAACATTAGCGAAATGACAAATATCGCAACTGTTGTAAATGTTTTAAATTAGGAGCACGGAGAAAACTTCATACGAGGCTCGGATAGTCTTATAATGTCACATCAATCGTCTCGGTTAGACGATATGAAGCAGCCGCGGCAAGTAACCTATTGGACATATTTAATTACCTCGTCCTGTCAGAAGGAGTTGATGGAGCAGCATTATTAAAGTAATTATGCTTACCAATATTTACACAGTGATTTCGTCTTTTTTAAAGCAAATGTGCACCTTAGCCAGTCCAATATCTATTTCGTTTTTATGTGGTAATGTACCATGATAGAATTCATTTGCAAACTTGCCAACACTTATTCCTTCAAATCAGGAGACTTAAATCCTTTTAAGTGGAATCTACAAAGCTCACATATGGTTTAAGAAATTCCTTACAGATAAAATCTGATCACACTGTAAAGGTTTATATAACTGCATGACAGGTAATATCTGATCACATTGTAAAGGTTTAATATAACTGCACAATATCTGATCACATTGTAAAGGTTTAATATAACTGCATGGCAGGTAATATCTGATCACATTGTAAAGATTTAATATAACTGCACAATATCTGATCACATTGTAAAGGTTTAATATAACTGCATGGCAGGTAATATCTGATCACATTGTAAAGATTTAATATAACTGCATGGCAGGTAACATCTGATCACACTGTAAAGGTTTATATAACTGCATGACAGGTAACATCTGATCACATAGTAAAGATTTAATATAACTGCACAATATCTGATCACATTGTAAAGGTTTAATATAACTGCATGGCAGGTAATATCTGATCACATTGTAAAGATTTAATATAACTGCACAATATCTGATCACATTGTAAAGGTTTAATATAACTGCATGGCAGGTAATATCTGATCACATTGTAAAGATTTAATATAACTGCACAATATCTGATCACATTGTAAAGGTTTATATAACTGCATGACAGGTAACATCTGATCACATAGTAAAGATTTAATATAACTGCACAATATCTGATCACATTGTAAAGGTTTAATATAACTGCATGGCAGGTAATATCTGATCACATTGTAAAGATTTAATATAACTGCACAATATCTGATCACATTGTAAAGGTTTAATATAACTGCATGGCAGGTAATATCTGATCACATTGTAAAGATTTAATATAACTGCACAATATCTGATCACATTGTAAAGGTTTAATATAACTGCATGGCAGGTAATATCTGATCACATTGTAAAGATTTAATATAACTGCATGGCAGGTAACATCTGATCACACTGTAAAGGTTTATATAACTGCATGACAGGTAACATCTGATCACATAGTAAAGATTTAATATAACTGCACAATATCTGATCACATTGTAAAGGTTTAATATAACTGCATGGCAGGTAATATCTGATCACATTGTAAAGATTTAATATAACTGCACAATATCTGATCACATTGTAAAGGTTTAATATAACTGCATGGCAGGTAATATCTGATCACATTGTAAAGATTTAATATAACTGCACAATATCTGATCACATTGTAAAGGTTTAATATAACTGCATGGCAGGTAATATCTGATCACATTGTAAAGATTTAATATAACTGCATGGCAGGTAACATCTGATCACACTGTAAAGGTTTATATAACTGCATGACAGGTAACATCTGATCACATAGTAAAGATTTAATATAACTGCACAATATCTGATCACATTGTAAAGGTTTAATATAACTGCATGGCAGGTAATATCTGATCACATTGTAAAGATTTAATATAACTGCACAATATCTGATCACATTGTAAAGGTTTAATATAACTGCATGGCAGGTAACATCTGATCACACTGTAAAGGTTTATATAACTGCATGACAGGTAACATCTGATCACATTGTAAAGATTTAATATAACTGTACAACATCTGATCACATTGTAAATGTTTAATATAACTGCATGTTAGGTAACATCTGATCACATTGTAAAGGTTTAATTTAAATGCATGACAGGTAACAACTGATCACATTGTAAATGTTTAATATAACTGCACAACATCTGATCACATTGTAAAGGTTTAATATAAATGCATGACAGGTAACAACTGATCACATTGTAAATGTTTAATATAACTGCACAACATCAGATCACATTGTAAATGTTTAATATCACTGCATGACATCTGATCACATATGAAGGTTTAATGTAACTTTACAACAGGTAAAATCAGGTCACATTGTAAAGGTTTATAAAAATAACTATGCACTAAGAAACAACTAACTTTTCAGCAAGACCACCCTGCAATGAATTAAGACAGCTTTATCAGAGTCATCAGGAGCTGATCCCAAGTGTTTATCTGGAAGCTGTTTGTGTATGTACTGGTGACGTGCTTAGCGACTGAATGTAATGCATGCAATATCAACCCTGTGTAAAGCTGACAAAGATGGTTGTTTCTCTGCAGATATATGTACATTTGTGCCAGCTCAACACATGAAGCAGAAGCATTGAAGCAGTTTCTTGGACAGGGTTTACAGGACTAAGCCTTAATTATATTAGGACATTTTAGTTTTTACAAACAAACCACATCTTGTAACAAAACAATGGCACTCATATGTGTTGAGGTATGTCAGTACAAGGTGTTTTTAAATTATCGTAGCTCAAATAAGCATTTTAGCCTGGGACCAGGATAAGCCCTGTCCGGGAAACCGCACCATTGTTTTCCCATATCAGATGTAGGTTGCTTCAGGTTGAGTTGTGATTTTAAAGTGTAGTTGTGTTCAGAGACGGATTGATCCTCCCATTGTGTTTCTGCATCACAGTTTAGGAACATGTTGATTGTATCATCCTCACAGTTGTCCATTGCATCACTAAACATCAATGCATCTGTGAAAATAATATAACCATAAACATTTTTATGTTAGTATTTAAAAGAAACTTGCATCATGAGAATTAATATATTAATGACATCCATACTTAAACAAAACAGTGTGAGAGAGAGAGATGCATTAAAAAGAGACAGTAACATTATACACACAACCTCTAACTTCAGTGTTAAATAATATGTCGTTTAATAGGTCATCATCAATATCTGAATGAGAAATGAACTGACCTTCTAGCATCTGAAATCTCTGTAACTTATATGAGTCATGTGAGCTACTGTAAGAATGTAATGTACTATAATATATTGTTGTCTTATCTTAAATATAAAAATATAGGTGGGCAATGAAAATCATTCAAAATAATTGCATTTTATTAACTAACGTTACTGATCTTAAGTTTATTCGTAGAACAGACATCACAAATCTAACGTTAGGCGAAAGAGCACAGTTAGCTAAGATAGCTTACCTGAAACTGACCACCTTTTCAAAACCCGGCATGGCTTCAAGTTACCGGAACATCGTAGTCGAACCATTACTTGGGATAAGGGTGTTCCTCAGTCGGCTTCCCGTCCGTTAAAATTGATAAGAAACAAACATAAAGGCGCTTGAGTGAGCTTTTTAAGTTTAACGCGTCGCCTTCAGCCACTGCCTCAGCTGCTCATCATATGCAGCCGGAAGTACGTTGACAAAATGAGCGCAATGGCGCCCCCCTTGTTGTCGTGAAAAATAAGGTGAATACGATGATTGACAACAAAACACAGACATCATTTCAACTAAATCCAGAGTTAAACAAACGCACAGGCACAACTCCGCTGCAACCCCGGATAAGCAAACTATATCCATTGTTTCTACACTGTCAAAAATAGGGGTACAGTAGGAGTCCATTTCTGTCCCTATGGGTACAATCTACACTAACATGTTTGGAGTGCAGAAAAACAATAATTTTTCCTGAATATCAATAACGTGTACAACGCAAGGTTTTGGGAGGGACATTCGCATTAGAATGCATAAACGTCTCTATGTTTTTGTTCAATATTTACTTTTAAATCAATTACTTATTTGACAAAAATGCTTTGTGTTGAGTTCTGCTATTTGAAGTTTAAGGTTTATGGTAGACTTTTATGTAGAAAATGGTTTACCAAAACAATTGCAGCTCTTAGAACACAATTATAAATCAATTGCACTGCAGTTTAATGTGTTTTGTTTGCTGTCACAATGTTGATGTTTGGTATCTGTGTATACAACACACCCCTATAGCTTAAAGGTTGAAGCAAGAACAAACAAAGGACAAGAGCTAAGAATCTAACTAAAGGAACAACAATGATCATCATAATGTTGACCTCAAACAAAACAGTCCATTATTCAGTTCATTTTCAGAAGACTGGTTTTACCACTCAACAAGTCTTTTTGTTTACAGATATTAAAGATGCCATTTTATCAAGTTCAAGTTATCAAGCTTCACGGCTATTCTGCTATATGTAGAGGCACCAAAAAACAAAAGCTTTACCTCACAGGACCTCACTGCCACTTCATTTTATAATCAAATGACCTACAGTACATGAAAGCTGATCAGTTGTCACATGTACCTTTATCTGTGAGCAGGTGAACTCAATTTTTATATCATTTATATCAATTATATTGTGTGCCAGAAAATAATAGACATACAAAAAAACTAAAGTCACAGGACCGAGCACAGCCACTTCATTTTATAATCAAATGACCTATATGAAAGCTGATCAACTGTATTTTCATCCGTGAGCAGATGAACTCTAATCTTACATCATTTATATTGTGTACCAGAAAATAATACTTTTGAATAATAGTCACATTCACTGAAAAATTTTATACTAGCTTTTTCCTGGATGTGTCAACTTTGTGTTTTTAAAACACATTTGTTACGGCAATGTAAAGTTAATGGTGCAATTCTGTGATGGTTGGTAATTGTAAAGATTATCATTGAATAAATTGATTTACTCATCAAAAGTTTCTATTCTGTCAATAATGTAAATGAGATCCAACACTTTCACAGCAACTTGTCATTAGACAAACAGCTGTGAAAGTGTTGGAGCTTAAGAAATTTTGGACAAAAATGTACCACTTTATACGTGGGACGTACAAACATCAAGAATCGGAGTATGAATCTCAACCATGGTGACAAAAAAATTGTAAAAAGTTCATAATTTATCCATGCCGCAGTGCATGATGGGAGTCCTGGATGAGATTTGTAATTTGTTGATACCCAGCATGCATTGCAGCATGAAGTTTTTTATATAATTGTCACCATGGTTGAGATTCATACTCTGATTATTGATGTTTCTACGTCCCAAATATAAATTGTTAATTATTGTCTAAACTTTTTAAACAATGATAAACTGCTGTGAAAGTGCTGGATCTCAAACATTATTAGCAAAAAATGAACTTTTGATGAGTAAATCAACTAATTAGGTGATGATCTTTCCTATTATGCACAGAACTGCACTAACTTTACTATAACATATGTGTTTTATACACACAAAGTAACACATCTAAGGAAAAACCAGCAAACAAAAAGTCAACGGTCAAGAGTCCAACTAAAACAAACACTAATCACAAAAATGGTGACTTAAAATGAAACAAATCATCATCTAAACCTAATAAGTGAATTGTGTTTTATACAGCAATATTTTTACTGAACATTCAGAAATAATGTTTCATAAAATAATAAAATGCAATGTTTCTCTATCATTAATATAACAAGCAAACAGTTGTTATTTTAAACATTGTGTGAACATTAAAACATGACATTGTCATAACGTTTGAAAATGGTAGAATGTAACATTCCTCTAACATTCAGATAACCCAGAAACGTTCTTAAAACGTCAAGAAAACTGGACACTTTTTATGTTGGCAGAACGTTTTTGGGAATGTTGGGAACGCTCAAGGAACGTTCTTAGAATTTTTTTCTGTTAGTTGGGTTGTTTTTAACCCAGTTTGTATTTAAGTTACTGGGTTGATCTCTTTCACATTTTCTAGGTTGATAGAAGCACTGGGGACCCAATTATAGCACTTAAACATGGAAAAAGTCAAATTTTCACGCTATGACCCCTTAACATTGATTTAATGGTTGCTTGTTATCTGGGAAGTGTTAAATAGAGTTAACCTGCTGATAAACGTGACAGCTGAGTTGTTTTCATATGACTAATTTTATTATACAGTAAGGCCCTGACATGTGTGCACAAAGTTATTTTTGAAACCGGAGAGGTTGAAATGACCGTTTATGAAAATAGCCGCTCATGTGTAAACGTAGTCTAAATTGAAGTGTCTGTGAGGTCCTGTCTCAACAAGAATAACAGTCAAGCTCACTTCAACTTGATAAAATTTCATATCATTTACAGACAAAGACAATTGTTGAGTGGTAAATCTTCTAAATTATGTAGTGACTAATAGACTTTTGTTTAAAAGTCCGTACTAACTAAAAAAACAGAAAGTGAAAATCTGTCTGAATGCAAATGGTAAAGAAAACAAATATCATCAGCTGGTAAATTGTGAGCGTCTGACTATTATTGAATCTGCTCCGTCAATAAACAGTAAAATCTGTCAAACTAGACTCGCTTCATAAACCACTTAATGTTTTCAATTGTTTCTGTGACAATCTAACCAAAAATACATGCTTTATGTTTTTAATCTGACGTCATGTGAATATTTCAGTAGGGTGTATTATCAGCTTAACTCCTGTTCTGAATAGATGATTATGACGATATAAGATCATTCACATATGAAGCAGATTCATCATAACATTACATTAGGAGTCTGTACAAATACAAAAGATAACCTGAACACTCTTATTATCTCAATGAAAATATCTCAATCAACAGGATTAGTGTTAAAGAGACAACATCTGTAAATGTGATGTTTGTCAAGCTTTGATCATGAGTAAACATTACTGTAGAAGAAGCTTCATACTGATATGCACACAAAAGCAATACAAAATGTTTCTATATTTAATCTATATTTCATCTATATTGATAGATAAAGATGCCTGTCTGCTTAAAGCTCAACACTAACATCACCTGCAATGGACTGATCCAAACAAAGATTCCCCCCAAAGATCTATTACATGTATATCTTTATACAAGCTGTTTATCTCCCTAATGTATTTTGTAAAAAAGTGAAAACATTTTTTGAGTACTTAATTTTAAATGTGATTTAAAACAGTTTTCATTTAAAATGATTTAATGACTAGCAAAGTAATGACCAACTTGAACAAGTGAATAGTGTAACCTTTGCATATTAGAAAAGTGAAATTTTTGAATGCAAATTTCTGTAAACAATTTTGCTCTGATATCATATGCTAAGGAAAATAGGTCACTTCATTACAGGTACATCTTTATTTTCAATTTAGTGTTAGGTTACTGAAAAGACACTCCCTGTACTGCTGCTGTAATGCAGTGGGTTGAGTCCCTGAATCTATAAAAGCTGAAGGCAGACCTACAGATCTTCATTACTATCAGCATAATTTGCTACACCACAACAGAACAACAACAACAGATCCTAGACAAACAAATAAGATGTCGACTGAAGAACGTTCTCCTGATAAATCTTTCAAAGAAACTGTTGAAAAATTAAGAAAACTGTGTGAAGATAAAGGTAAGGGAACAATGATGTAATTCCAAAACTGTATCCACTAAAGAAAAAATATTATTAATTTAATCTTTAACGACATTATTAATATGAATTATTAGTAAAATTATGCATACAAAATGTGTTCTTATAGAATAGATTCTGACAGTTTGTATAGAAAAAAATAACTACAACAGTTTTTCTAGCTATACAGTCTGACTATAATATCAACCAGTTATAATATTGACTAAATTAGTTTTAGTCATAGTCTTTTGACATAAATGCAATTTAGTTTTAGTCATATTTTAGTCATCTGAATTGTTTTTAGTTTTAGTTTAGTTTTAGTCAACAAAATGCCATGAGATTTAAGTCAACAAAATATACATTTAATTTAGTTGACTAAAATCGAATACATTTAAATTGAATAGGTTTACAGTTTTTTTCAATCGCTAACAAGCGCTTACCCATACTTCAGATAATTTTTCTAAACACTTAACACAGAGTTCTACCTACAAAACACAATTGGCCAAACGCATAATTTTCTTCTCAAAAACACATTTTGTTAAATAAATACTAACTCTTCATTTATCTGCACATATTAACTTTACCAAAACACTGGAAATCTGACTCAAAATAAAATTATTCTTTCAAAGAATAACACTTCTTTTCACTTCACAAGGTACATGCAATCAATTAAAGTACACCAGGTTTCAAAATACTGGCTATTGTTGACATTACAAAAACTGCATAGACTTTTATGTTTCAGTTTTACAGGTATTTGCATGCAAAACATGTTTTACGTTTACGTTTTTACGCTAAATGTTTTGGTTGGGAACTGTGTGCCCACATGTACAGCAATGTTCACATTTAAAAGCATTTCAGTAAAAATCAGTTTTTCCCCTTACTCT
The DNA here is from genome assembly GCF_030506205.2 of Paramisgurnus dabryanus. Classification (NCBI taxonomy): domain Eukaryota; kingdom Metazoa; phylum Chordata; class Actinopteri; order Cypriniformes; family Cobitidae; genus Paramisgurnus; species Paramisgurnus dabryanus. The sequence continues at coordinate 18,515,534 of NC_133340.1, forward strand.
TGACTACAGGAGGTAAAGTAGAAACACAATATGATAGAACAGAAAAAGTTTACAGTATTGATCTTGATCATTTTTGAGGAGCTTTCCTCTTCTCCCAGAGGGTGGAAGACGTTGCATTCTTTAGAGGGACAATTTTTTTTACATATGCATTACTGTTTGACCTTATTGACATGTCAAGTGAGAATAGAAACAATCCATGTAAAATGCAATACTTACCTGTTGGTTTGTTGAAAGATGCGTATAATGGAGGCAACCTCCTAAAATTGGGCTGCACTCTTTCACCAGCCTCTCTTACTGAAATCAATGAATTTCATCACTGACTACTGTTCTTGCAGCCCTTGGAATGCCACCACCATGCATTCTTACACCTCTACATTGCCCTCTCCTTGGGTCTGCTCCTCTTACTGACCCTGCACCTCTCACTGCTCCTGCACGTCTAACTGCTCCCCTCACTGCACCTCTCACTGGCCCTGCTCTTCTCACTGCTCCTGCATCTCTCACTGCACCTCTCTCTGCACCTGCATCTCTCACTGCACCTCTCTCTGCACCTGCATCTCTCACTGCACCTCTCACTGGGCCTGCTCTTCTCCATGTGCCCCTTGCTTCCTCGTCCAGACATAACAGTGTTTGTCTGTTTCTGCACAGGAAAATCCCCAGTGTTAAATTAACTCTACCAGTGTTAAATCAACACTATTTGGTGTTTATATAATCCACACCAAGATCGGTGTTAAAAAAGACTGGTGTTAAAAATATAACTCTGAATCAGTGTTAAAGTTAATGAGATAATGAAGTGATGATTAAGACATTAATGGTGAACACCTGCTGGTCATTCAAATCAATTACATTTTGGACATTTTCCTGTCTCTAAATTTTTATTTTGATGACTCATTTTCTGGAGAAAATACCAAAATAATAAAGAAAGACAAATTATTTAATGCAATAGATGAATACTGTTGGGTGTATGCCTCCAAAAGCTGCAATCTTTCACGTTTGCCTCTCTATCAGCATCTCTGTTTGAAAAATAAAATGATAACTTGCAAAGTTATTTTCTACATGGATAAGTTTGACTTCTAAACAGCTGTCAGAACAAAATACAAGTGCTCAACTATTACAGCATCCACACGCGTGATTTAGTAGACAAATCTTCTTTCTGACGTGATGTCTCACAAGTCAAATAAACATTTATCACAAAATGTATCACATTAAATCTTAAGTTTGTGTTTGTTATGAGTTCATTTGAAGTCACCATTACTGTGATTAGTGTTTCATTTAGTCCCTTGACCTTCACCGATCTAACTCTTCTCTTTTAGCAATAGCAACAATGTTTTAGTAAAACCACTTGTTCATTGTTTCATGTAGAGGGAAAACCTTCCAGACCTTCTCAGTTAATTTTTATTATATTCTACAAGTCAGTGAAACATTTGATCACAAATTAAATATGAAGAAATAGGCATATAAAAAAGCTCTATGCAAATGACATTGTATTGAATAAGACTGCCGTCATGCTTCAGTGTTTTTTTGTTGTTGTTGTTTTTTGCTTAAAGGTGCTCTAAGCGAATTGAAGCGTTTTAGACCATAAAACATTTTTTGTTACATACCGGAAACATCTCCTCACTATCTGCTTGCTGCCTGTCCGCTGATCAAACTGTAAAAAAACGCGATCTCTGTAGACAGCCCAGGCTTCACAAACGGCAATATCAACAAATGGCCAAACCTACAAACAGAAACCATAACAAAGTGTTCCAGCCAATAAACGACAAGAAGGATTTGGGGGTGGGGGTTGGGCGCGTTCATGAAAGCACGGAAGGGAGGGGGAGGAGTTAGCTACGCTCCGTCTGTTTGAAAACAGTTCAAACATCAACAGGAAGTGACGTCGCACATTATTCGCTTAGAGCGCCTTTAAGAGAGACTTCATGATTTCTGATACAAATCTCAACAATGGTGACAGTTAATGGTAAGAAAGTTGCAAAATTTTTGTCATGTTGCAATGCATGATGGGATGTATGATTGAGTTTGGTACCCAGCATGCATTGCGGCATGAAGCTTTGTTGTTGATTGTCACCATGATTGTGTTTTATAGGCTGATTGTTGATGTCTCAGTGTGTCTGCCTAACTTCACAGATTAGATTTGGGTAAACAATATTTAACTCTTCAGGGTGTGTGGACTTTTACAGCACTTTTGGATTTCATGGGAGCCTCACAGGGTTGGCAGAACTCATAATAAACACTTATATTCAGTAATTACTTTTTTATGACATCATTGAATCCCAAGACTTATACTTTCATACTAATTAGCATAGTAACAGTAATAGACTTCATTTCTCTCATCTTCCTCTGCTTTAACAGATGTGTTTTATAAACACACTGCCACAAAGAGCAGAAGAAAACTAACACTAAACTTCAAGACCCAAGTACCCAACTAAAGGAAACACTAATCGGCACAATGGTGACTTACTTTATTAACCAGATTTACAGCAGTTCTTTAGAAGTTAAACCTATCATCCATGTAACTCTGCACGCAAGTTGTAATTTTAGTTTTCAAACAGAGATGATGATAGTGTTCATTTAACTATATATGGTGATTTCATCTATTGCATTTAATAATTTGGCTTTCTTCCTCATTTTAGTATTCTCTAGAAAAAGAGTCAACAAAATAAAAATTTTAAGACAGGAACAATTCCAAAATTGAGTTGATTTGACACGGAATGACCAGCAGGTGTTCACTATTAATGACTCAATCACTTCATTATCTTATTAACTTTAACACTGATTTAGTGTTTTTTTTACACCAATCTTGGTGTGGATTATATAAACACCGAGCAGTGTTAATTTAACACTGGGGATTTTGCTGTGTGTTTTCAAAAACATCACTCCTCAAAGTCCTGCTTTTACTGTATAAGTATCAATGTAAAAGAAAAAATAACCTAAGCCAGACTGGAATCAGCTGTGGTTGGCCCAATTTACCCAATATAAAGCTTTTTATACTGTATCTATGGTTTGGAATATTGTTTTTGCTATTGTGAGATGTTGTGTGTAAGCATTTGTAAATACTACAAAAACAATCCATAATTTTGGTGGGAGGTATAGCTTGTCTGTTAAGAAAATGTAAGCATTGTGGAAATGTGTTTACTGACTGCATATTGTGTGAAAACGACATGACATGTGTGAATGGTATGGCCACAAAAGACCGATGCTGTGCTAATTGTGTTTAGAGTTTTGAAAATGTGACAACTGATTGGACAAATGCTTGTTAGCGACTGAAAAAAACTGTAAATGTAATTTAGTGTCATTGTGTAATTGAATGTGCCATGCTGACAAATATGTAACTGTCATGATATAAATATTCTTATATATCCTATAAAAAAGTCATGACCTTGATAATTTAGAAAAGTCCAGTAATTGGACTCTTCGTATTTAGGTTGAGTGGGACACTCTTTGGATACATAATTTGCATAATAAATAAGATTTATGTATTTTGATTGCATATAAAATTTCCATCCATTTAGAAAAATTAATTTATGTACTAGTATTATTAAATCAAATGTGTTTAAAACTAATAAGAAACACCAAGCTTGACTTTGTTAGATGTTGATGTTTTATTGAAAATGTTTGGTTACTATAGTGAGCAGGGCATACTTTGGGTGACCTATTGAATTTTGATTTATTAGCTTTAAGTTTTATTTTTAGACTATTGTAATGAATACATAAGCAACAAGCTAAACAACAAGCTAAGCAACAAGCCAAAAAAAAACAAGCCACATCAAGAATTAGGTAATGAATCTCAACAATAGTGATAAAAGTATTCATGTTGCAATGCATGCTGGGTACCAACACACCCATGCCACCCAACATGCATTGCAGCATGAATAATTTTATCACCATTGTTGATATTTATTAGCTAATTCTTGATTTCTTTGTGTTTTGGCCTGATACCACCTAATTTTTATACAATAAATGTTTTTGAAAGCTCCTCATAAATGACAATAAAAGTATTATGGAATCAACACCGTAGTACTGGATGATATCAGTCAGTGTGGCTGTTGTATGATATTTATAAAATGATCAGTAATTAAACCACATCACAATAAAATTTTCTTGGCTTGTTAGCTTATGTTATACATAAACCTACTACAAGATGGCAATTTTAACCTGCTATGATAAATAACCTGTGGGGTTGTTCACATATGCACTCTGGGGACAACAAAGATTTATTTGACATCCCAAAGGGTACAATTCACTTTTTTAAGATGTAAAATAAAAAATTGTGTCCCCAGAATACAAATGCTCAAAATACCCCACAGAAATTTATTATAACATGTTAAAATTGCCACGGTGCAAGCATTTAGGTGTGTCCTTTTAAATGCAAATGAGTTGATGAAATGCAAACACTGATGGTGGTTTGTTGAAATTGAAACTCAATTGTGCTGTCAATTATTTTCTCTCTCTTTTTCTGCACTAAATGACAGTGCTGTGGTTGGATATTGCAGATAAAGGGGCGGTATTATTATTATTTGATTCTCTTCTGACATCACAAGGGAGACAAATTTCAATAACCTAATATTTACATGCTTGCAGAGAATGGTTTACCAAAACTAAGTTAGTGGGTTGATCTTTTTCACATTTCATAGATTGATAGAAGCACTGGGGACCCAATTATAGCACTTAAACATGGAAAAGGTCAGATTTTCATGGTATGTCCCCTTTAAAAAAGCCTAATAATATGACCCCTTTAAACATCTGGCTACATTTAGAAGTCCTATTACCCTCAGGTTTTAATTTCAATGAGAGGTGATTATACAAGAATAACATTATCATTCACTTAATTGTATTATTATGTTATGAAATATTATATTTTCTTGTGAAGCTGAAAGAAAATATTTTGGACACTGTGTATATGAAATGTTTTCTTTTACCACAGAGATAAAAGAGAAGATCATAGGTGAATTGTGGAACACTGAAGAGAAATACTCCTTACAGGAGAATAAACATTCAGAGGAAAGGACGGTACGTTTATTATTATAAACTGGACAGTACACTAACATTTTGTGTATTTGGTGTAATGCAATGTGTTAGTTTATTGATCAGAAAACACATTATTTTCTACGTACATTATTGTTGTTCCTCTATGCCATGCCTTCTGTAATAATTGAATTTTCACAAAGCGCATCTCTCTGAGAAAGCGTGGTGTGATCCGATTGGCCAGCTATCCAGAGTGTTGCAATTGGCCCAATTCACTGCAAAATCCCGGGAGTTAAATTAACACTGCTCAGTGTTTATATAGGTCCACTCCCCAGAGTGTTAAAAAAGTAACACTGGAGAGAGTTAAAAGCAGCAATCTGTGACTTTATTCTCTCTATCACCATCTCTGTTTGAAAACTGAAATTGCATTTTACATCTTACTTGTAGAGTTATTTTCTTAACTTAGGTTTAGATGTTGGCTGTTTCATTTAAAGTCACCATTATTGTGATCAGTGGTTGTTTTAGTAGGACTTGACTCTTGACAATTAGCTTGTTAGTTTTTTCAAACTGCTATATCTTAGTGTGTTTAAAACACATTCTTATAGCAAAGAAAAGGTTATTGTGTGATTGAATATTGATGATTAAAACAAAATGTCAAACATAATCATTTAATGAACAGATTTATTAATACAGTTTTCCTCCCTCATCAGAAGCATTATTTTCTATTAATAATAAATTACTACAGTTCTAGGTCCAGAACTCTCATAGCAGTTTGTTATTCTGAAGGGTTTTGATAGTGTGCACAAAAACATTAACCGCTGAACAACGTAGATACACAAACATCAAGAATTGGAGTATGAATCTCAACAATGGTGACAAAGAAAATTGTAAAAAAGGTCATTATTTATTCATGCCGCAGTGCATTCTGGGAGTTCTGGATAAGATTTGTAATTTGTTTATACCCAGCATGCATTGCAGCATGAAGCTTTTCATTTTATTGTCACCATCATTGTGATTCATACTCTGATTCTTGATGTTTAAGTGTCTACATTATTCCCCAGTTAATATGTAAGTGTCAGTGTTTAATTCAGTGTTGGTTCAGAATGAAAAACTGCTATGAAATGGCTGGATCTCATACTAAAGTATCATATTTTTGACAGAAATAAACACTTCTAGTAAAAAAAATCACTAAATAAACTATTTTTTAAGAGTGTTATTTGAAAGCATATCCTAAGTTATAATCATAGAAATACACTAGTGTCTGCTCTTTGGCCACAAAAAACATGTTTTAAACACATGTAATTATAACAGCCAGAAAAAGCTGAAAAGCTAAGACTAAGACTCAAGAGTCCAATTAAAACAACCACTGATCACAATAATGGTGACTTTAAATGAAACAGACAACATCTAATCCTAAATTAAGAAAATAACTCTACAAGTAAGATCTTAAATGCAATTTCAGTTTTCAAACAGAGATGGTGATAGAGAGAATAAAGTCACAGATTGTAGCTTTTAACTCTCTCCGGTGTTAGTTTTTTAACACTCTGGAGAGTGGACCTATTTAAACACCGAGCAGTGTTTATTTAACTCCCGGGATTTTGCAGTGTACCTCAACTGCGTAAACGGAAATGTGATCCTACTTACCATGTTTGAAAGATGAGCGTCCAATGCAATAGTGAAGGGAAAGCCAGGAGACTTTACTACTTTATCAATACGAGCCTGAAACTCATCCACAAAATTAAGGTGACCAAGTTGATTGAAAACTTTGCCAGTGTGACTTAATCAGAACTTAAAAGATCGATAAGGTAAAGATACTAAAACATTAAAACCATGTCAGCATTTTTAATCAAAGAAACGACAAACAACATGCGCTACTCTACACTGCTCAAAACTCACATTTTTTAAATGACAAACATGTGTTCTTATGGACGTATTTTGTTATTCAGTGCCATAATGAAGACAGAAATATTATTACAGTGCCTGAAACGGTTTTATATGCTGCTGTCGAATTATTTAAGATTATTTAAGTTTAGACAATGTTTGTGGGTCTACAGATGTTTACTTTAGCCTTTTTGCAAGTAATCTAGACAGAATTTATGGTTAATATTTGTCATTTACCACTGGTAGAGGACTATTTATAGATTAAGCACTATTCGGTTTTGTGATAATATGAAATAAGAGAAGAACATTCTATTCTATTCTCTCCCCCAGATATTGGGGGAAAACATATTTATCTTAAATAAGTTTTTCATTAGTTTTGATGTTTAATTTTTTTTAACATAGTTTGAAATTGTACACATTTGTGTCAGTCTACACACCACAATCCCCATCTGAACAGATGCGGTATCATAACACATCATCCACACTGAACACATAACCTATTCATGCCAGCCTACACAACACATAAGAAGCAGATTTTTACTGTGTAGCTGTGTTGCATATGCATTTCTTGCATTTTATATACTGTGTCTTCCTGTCCATCTTATGTCCAAAAACACTGGTATTCCTATCTTTGTGGGGACAATTGATCCCCACAACGTGATAATTTACACACACACACACACACACACACACACACACACACACACACACACACACACACACACACACACACACACACACACACACACACACACACACACACACACACACACACACACAAATATGCTTATACTCCATTTAACTCAATGTACAAGCCATAATTTTTTTTCCCAAAATCAGTGACACCACTTATGAACTTGGCAATTAAAGATTTAAAATCATGGATTTTTTTGTGAAGATTTCGTAGTTTTGATAAGTACTGACTGAGGCTGATTAACAGATTTATGAAAAAATGTGGAAAAAAATCTTCATCTGATACATTTTATAACCTATTTTTAAACCAATGTTGTGTAACTTTAAGGGTACAGTTAACTGTTTTGTACCCCTAAAATTTAACTGGTAATGATTGTTCCTTACAGTAAAGGAACAGTATGTAGGATTGTGGTCAAAACTGGTACTGCAATCACAAAACTTGTGGCTAAAACTGGTACTGCAATCTCACAACTGGTGGCCAATACACAAAATGACAACATAAACATCAGTTAAGGGCTGCTGCAACTCCACTTTCAGTGATATAAGTATTTGAAATGAAAATAATTTCTTAATGTCTAGTGACATATCAGGGACATTTTATGATTAATTGATATAAATTTCTTACATACACTGTAAAAACTATTACTATTATCTACTCAATATTTTTGGTGAAGCATTTTTACACTTAAAAAAATTGAGTAAATTTGAAAGCTATGAAATCAATTAGATTTCAGTAATTACATTAATTTCCTATCACAAATTAAACTAAGTAGATGGAATCAAAAATATAAAAACAAATCAATCAAAAATCCCAGTGAAGTCTACTAAAAAATTGAGTTGATATCATTACAAATGTTACTTAGATGTAGCTGAAAATTTTGTGAATATTATTAAACTAAAATAAATTATTTTTATTTACTTAATGTTATAAATTTATTTCATACTGAACCATCAATTATCAATGATAAACAAAGCAATTTGTATACGTTATTTTATTGAAAATGGCAAACATTGTACATGTTACAAAAACAATCAGCTGAATAAACTCTGAGAGGTCTCTCAAATTCACAGCATGCAGAATCAACACCTCTTGAACCCAGACAGGTGGACCACCAGCAATTGTACCTGCAACAAAGATACCTTTATTTAAACGGCTGTCCGCTGTGACTCTGGACGCTGCCACAGAGCGCCAGTCAGTTTAACATTAAAATAACACATTTGTCTCAAATCTGTAACGATTTACAAAGGCTACACATGCATATTTTATATCTGGAAGTAAACTTTGTCTGACTAAACTCGCGCTATTTAATGCGAACGTCCGGTGCGGTGTCAGAAACTGTGAGTTGTCCTACACGAGACGCAGCGCATCTCCACCGGTGTGCGAGACCCTTAACACAAAAAAGGAAAATAAAGCATAGGCATATGGAGTCAAGAGATAATTAATATAAATGTATAAGCGTGTGAGCTCTGTAAAGCTCTGTTGTGTTATTCTGCTTCCATATGAAAGGTCTAAGTCCGGGTGGAGCGAAACTGAGGACCGGTGTTGTGTCGAAGTCTGTTCTCCCTATGTTCCCCCTATTTTTCCCTTCAGTGTAGTTTTTTTATGGCGTTTTTATCACGTTATAGGTTTTATTATTTATATATTTAAAGTTTTAATGGCTACTGAGATGTATATGTGTGCATTTCTGTAATGTATCTGTATTGTTCTTAATGGTAAGTCAATTATTTTTACAGTATGAATCATATTATATGTATAATATTTATTTAATTATGTATGCAAACATTACATTTTTAAAACAACCAGTAAAGGGAAAAAAAGAAAAAGACAGGCTATATTTTAAAAGAAATACCCTAATAGAAAACTGTCAAATGTATGAAACATTTAATAAATTGTATTATAAAATACATGATATTATGCCTTATTAGTATAATAAATTCAAATCTTTAATCTTTCTAAATGTAAAGTGATGAAAACGCTATAAAAGCACTACACTAAAGGGAAACATAGGGGGAACTGAGTTCGACACAACACCGGATTTCGGATCTGACTATCACCCATACAGATTTACACGTTTGTCTACACAACCACATTATGCAGTAATAAAACGATCAGAAATGATTATTTTACACACATTTCAAGCAGCACAGCTGTATTAATACTTGTGACCTGAATAAATACGTAAAATAAAAATATTCATGATTATTCTAGCAGTATGTGCACAGAAAGCTGTTATTGTACCCAGTTTACAGTATGGCTCCGAAAGTATTCAGATAAATACACCTTAAGTTGTTTACGCAAGGACACATCAAATATTTCATTAAAAACAAGTGTAAATATTAATAAACTCAACACTTACAAGGATTTTTGAGGAGTTTTGAGGTTGTTTGTCTTCCTGCAAGAGGCGCTGTTTCTTCTGCTGCTGATTAAAAAACCGTAGGCTTTGTGATTTTTAAATTTACATCTGATTTCATTAATTTTTTGCCTACATTTACTCAAATAATACAATCTAATAATGTTTCACCAAAAATATTGAATAAATCATAGTTAAAGTTATGCATGAAATTTACTATTTTTTTGTTGATGTTAAATACCTATGTTAACTTGAAATGAGCAATTATAATAGTTTTGAAAGCTAAAATATATAAGTGTGACATTCTCAAATATATTGATTCAAATTAACAACAAATATAAAGGATATCTATTAGAAATAATCTGTTAGTTAAATACTTATTTTATTTGATGTATACAACTAAATAATATCTGTACATTTTACACACAAATATGTGTTTATTTTTTAGTCATTTATTTTGGTTTGTCTAACTCAAAAAATCAACTTAGTGACATAAAGAGATTTTATTAAGTTATTTTAATCATTTATTTTAGTGATATTTACAAAGCCACTGAATTATTTTTTACAGTGTACTGTTACTTTAACGTACACAATAGGGTATAGTATTGTACCCCAAACAGTGCAACATTTCAATGTGTACCTTTGAGGGTACCACCCCAGTGACAGAAAAAGGTATAATTTTGTACCTTTTTTCTGACAGTGTACTGCTATTATCCACAAGGTGGCACTCTTCCACAACTTATAAAACCCGGAAGTATCACCCTAGGGCAGGGATGGGCAACTCCAGTCCTGGAGGGCCGGTGTCCTGCAGTTTAGCTCCAACCATAATTAAACACACCTGAAGCTGCCAATTAAGGTCTTACTAGGCAGTGGATCCCAACTCCAGTCCTCGCCCCCCCTTCCAAAAGGTTTAAGATAGGTGTGTTCGACTTCATGCGGCGCTGCGCAGACCGATCGGCGGCTGACTTGAAGCAGTGCATTCTGGTTAGTATTTCTGTCCGACTTAAGCTGGCGCTGCAGGCACGTGACTGTGTCATATGGTTTTTAAGTACCGCGAGAGCGGTTCGAGATCAGCCGCCTGAGTTAGCCAGCGCTGTTCGCGAAGAGGAGCTGCACGGGCTGTAATGACGACACAGCTGTTTCAAGATTGGTCGGATTCACCACATGACAACAATCACGTGTGTTTCGTGTGTATTTTCACGCCCTCAGTTCCACAAATGCTCACAAATCTGTATTTTTATAACAGTTAAAGCTCTTTTCATGTAGTCGCGATGTTATATTGTGTCATCTTCATCAAAATAAAATGGATAAAAAACGTAGACCCCACTACATTGGTATTTAAATAATTTATGGTTCTGTTAAACTTTATTCTTGTAAAAACAGATGCTGTAAGCCTCTTCAGTTCCACTCATGCTCATACATGGACATTCAAAACAGTATCATTCACTTTTTATGTAGTTTACATCTTACAAATCATGTTTAATGCGATTAAGCAAGCAAACGGCACGTGATCAGCCATGCCTGACGTAAATGCAGCAAACTACGGGAACCACAGCGCGTCCGACTTCACGTCTCCGTTTTCAGCTCCTCCCCGCCTGCACGCGGCTAATCTCGCCGATCGGTTACATCCAGCCGCAGCCGATGTCGAACACACCTGATGTCTCCTTATATAAAACACCTGATTCAGTTCATCAGCTTTTTAGTGTATTAATTAAGTTAACACTTAAACAATCTCCCAGCACCCAACCACAGCACTGCCATTTAGTGCAGAGAAAAAGAGAGAGAAAATAATTCACAACACAAATGAGTTTCAATTTTAACAATTCACCATCATTGCAATCAGTGTTTGCATTTCATCAGCTCATTTGCATTTTAAAGGACACACCCAAAAACGGCAATTTTTTTGGTCTGAACTAAAATGGGAATTTTAACATGCTATAATAAATGATCTATTTTGAGCTAAAACTTCACATATGTGCTCTGGGGACACCTAAGATTTATTTTACATCTTAAAATAATCTTGCGTAATGTCCCCTTTAACTGCCTTTGATTTTCATCTGGGCTCAATTCATTCCTATGCCACAATAATAAACAAACATTATTACTCTGTATTTTATATTATTTACCCTTTAAAGACTGAAATTGAATAAAAAGTTTCAATCTGGCAGGCTAATAAACTTGAAATACTGAATGATTTAAAGTTTTCTTACTGCTTTCTGTAGATTATTAATGACTCTATTCATGGTCACATTGAGCTGCATCCTCTGCTGGTGAAGATCATAGACACACCTCAGTTTCAGAGACTGCGTAATATAAAACAGCTGGGTGCAGGATACTGGGTTTACCCTGGAGCATCACATAACCGCTTTGAGCACTCCATTGGGTAAGTATTTTGTTACATATTCTATACACTAAATTATGTTTAGCAGTGAGAATATTCTAGAAGTCTTTATATTTTTTAGCAGTAAAATACCATGTTCTTGCATGAAGTAAACAGTGTGTGTGCATGTGTGTGTGTGGAAGGGTGGCATATTTAGCAGGATGTCTGGTCAACAATCTACAAGAAAAACAACCAGAGCTCAAAATAACCAATCGAGACAAACTGTGTGTCCAGATCGCTGGTCTATGTCATGACTTAGGTAAGTGCCACAAATATATACATACACATACAAATCATTTACATTACAGCCAGGACAAGCAAATCTGTTTGTGTTGTATGAATTTAAAATTTGCAAAACGGAGGATTGTTTGACTGAGATGATTAAGATCAATTTCTCTAACAGTAAAATAACACATATAAATAACATGTAAATTTACTTTATTTGTTTTTTTAACTGTCATAAAACATTATTTCTCAATGTAAAAAATATCAGTTAAACAATGTGAACTTTTAATCTAGTCCAACAAAAAATGTGTCTTGTAAGCTTTACTTGAAAATTGTTTGTTCAGCCAACATAACATTGTTGCATAAAAGTAACAGATTAAAAAAACCAATACAGACGTGCCAATCTCAGATGTTAAATACTCTCTATACTTTAACAATTAAACATATAATGCAAATAGATAGTAGAACACGCAATATACAGGACAATAGTGATAAGACACAAACTGTACAATATAGATATATAGGCAAATGTCAACCTATTAACATAATATACAAATAAGATATACAAATACAATAAGAAGCAAGAAGTAGTACTGCAAAAGTATGTATGTAATGAGTGCAAGATGCATATAGGATTAAAAGTATGCACTGTGGTGAATGGACATAGAGTGGCTGACGACACTTAACTGCAGTTCAGTACAGTAATGGCAGAGGGAAAGAAGCTGTTCTTATGTCTGGTTGTTTTAGTGCGCAGGCAGGGTTCTCTAGTGCCTGCCAGAACGGAGGTGGTTAAAGAGGGTGTATGCATACTGTAAGAAATGAAAAGTTGGATCAACTTAAAAATTCTTTTTTCAAGTGTAGTGGGAAGTTGCTATAAATTTAAAAATAAAGTTGAATTAGCTTAAATTAACTCAATTTATGTTTATAATTTATAGCAACTTCTTCAGAGGTTTGTTAAGATTACTTAAACTTCTTTTGTAAAAATAACTTAATTATTGTTTGTTAAGATTACTTAAACAAAATGTGTGGAACCCCTTGACATAATATTTTTTATTAAACCCAACATTTCCTTTTTTTGAGTGAAGTTATAAAATATAGATGTGAACTATTACCCAAATATTCACATATAAATTATACATGTATTTCTTATTTTTCCTTAGGTCATGGTCCATTCTCTCATTTGTTTGATAACATGTTCATTCCTGAAGTCCGACGTAGTAAGTATTAGTTTTTCACATTAATGATCAGCTGGAATTATAATAAAAGACACAATGGGGTGGTTTCCCGGACAGGATTAGCTTAACCAGGGGTGTATTCCAGAAAGCAGGGTTAATTTACCATCAGATTAACCCTGAACTCTGGGTTGATTAACCCAAAATTTGCTTACCCGAGTTATGTCAGTTCCAAAACACCAGAGGTGTAAAATCCATGTGCCAGGAGTAAAAGTCCTCTCCAGTATTTTGTTCCAATCACCTGGATTAGCTAATTAGCACAGTTTTTCAGCAGGATGTGACCTCCTGGCTCGCTGGTGTTTTAAAGTGGCCATGGCACAAGACTTTTTTAAGATGTCAAATAAATCTTTGGTGTCCCCAGAGGACGTACGTGAAGTTTTAGCTCAAAATACCATATAGATAATTTATTATAACATGTTAAAATTGACACTTTGTAGGTGTGTGCAAAAATGTGCCGTTTTGGGTGTGTCCTTTAAAATGCAAATGAGTGGATGAAGTGCAAACACTGATCACAATGATGGTGGTTTGTTGTAATTGAAACTCAATTGTACTGTCAATTTTTTCTCTCTCTTTTTCTCTGCACTAAATGGCAGTGCTGTGGTTGGATAGTGCAGATTAAGGGGGCAGTATTATTCTAATAAGAGCTCCTTATGACATCATAAAGAGGGCCAAATTTCAACGACCTATTTTTGTATGTGCTTGTAGAGAATGGTTTATCAAAACTTAGTTACTAGGTTGATCTTTTTCACATTTTGTAGGTTGATAGAAGCACTGGGGACCCAATTATAGCACTTAAACTTGGAAAAGTCTGATTTTCATGCCATGGCCCCTTTAAGCCCTCAACGAAGCCTTCAAGACCTGGAGGGCACTCCCCGTGCCCAGAGCGTTTCAGCCAATCACAGCACTGGTGCTGGATATCGAGCCTTCCGCCAGCTTCTGGCAGTTTAAGCTCATCGTTGGTCAGGTGAGTAGCGCAGATATGGTAAGATAGGAATGTGACTGTACTTGAATTCAGCTCGAAAAGTTTCAAGCGTTTAAGGGACGTGTTACCACGTTTTCACGTGTCCGTGGCACGACTTTCTTTTTTGTGCTAGTTTCACGTATTGGTTACTCAATATTTTTTCCTATTATCCTACAATTTTCACTTGGGATTAGAATGACTTAAAATGACATCCTCACCCTAACCCAACTCTAACCCCAAGCGAAAGCGGTTTACAATTCTGACAAATAAACATATAAACCAATGCTTAAAATGACGTCCGCATTACTTCAAACCCAATTTTATCCTCACCCGAAACCGTTTAAAAATCAGATGAAAACCACAAATCTAACCCCAATCCCATGCAACAATGGTTTGAAATAAGTACAAAAATTGAGTAACCAATACTTGAAAATGGCCAAAATAAAGTCGTGCAATGGACACGTGAAAACACATCACTTAAAAGCTCGAAACATATGGAGCTGAATCCAAGTACAGTCACATTCCTATCTTAGCATATCTGCGCTACTCACCTGACCAACGATGAGCTCAAACTGCCAGAAGCTGGCGGAAGGCTCGATATCCAGCACCAGTGCTGTGATTGGCTGAAACGCTCGGGGAATGGGGAGTGCCTTCCAGGTCTTGAAGGCTTCGTTGAGGGCTTAAAGGGCCCATGGCAAACAGAGGTTAGCATTGCTACTTTGTAGGTGTGAGCAAAAAAATAGGTAATTGAAATTTGGCCCTCTTTATGATGTCATAAGGAGCTCTTATTATAATAATACTGCCCTCTTAATCTGCACTATCCAACCACAGCACTGCCATTTAGTGCAGAGAGAAAGAGAGAGAAAAGAAGGACTTGACAGCACAATTGAGTTTCAATTACAACAAACCACCATCATTGTGATCAGTGTTTGCACTTCATCCGCTTATTTGCATTTTAAAGGACACACCCAAACGTCACATTTTTGCTCACACCTACAAAGTGGCAATGCTAACATTTTCATGCCATGGGCCCTTTAAAACACCAACAAGCCAAGAGCTCACCTCCTGCTGAAAAACTGTGCTAATTAGCTAATCCAGGTGACTGGAACAAAATACTTGAGAGGACTTTTACTCATGGCACATGGATTACCCACCTCTGGTTTTTGGAAGGTTATCCCCTTACTTACTCCTAAACTTACCCGGGTAAGTCACATAACCAGCTTTCTGGAATACACCCCAGGATAAATTCCCCACACAACAATCTATGGTAAAATGATAATAAATACAAAACCTTAGTATAAGTAAAGACATAAAACATTACAAAATAACAACAGAGTGGGCTAATTTGCATAATGTTAATGACGCGATGATGCTTGCGAAGGTGTGTCTCATTGCGCATGCTTGGAAATAAAACGTTATGGATTATGGGTAATGTATTATCGTATAACAACGCAATGTTTACGTTACATCTTTCAATAAAGATAAAAAACAGACTTATTTTAGTGAGGTTGCGGTGGTAGGCTTTGGCAAACTATGGAATAAAACAATACCTTTTTAGGAGCTGAAGAGAAAAAGAGAGAAGCAGAGGAAGAAAAGCAATCACAAGGTAAAGGTATTTTCTGCTTTACATTGTTTAACGTCTATGCTAATTTAAAAATATTTGAAAAATGTTCATCACCCTTTCTAAACTAACCCACATGAAAAAAGACTATTATACTTTATAATTTACTGCAGTAAACTGTATAGTAAAATTTTTAGATACTAAAAATATACTAGTAGGATAGGATAGTAGGATTCAAAAACACATACTGTATCACCCTATAGTAATTATTTTGTATAAATATCCATGATATTTGTATTGATACATACAGTACTGTAGTTCTGCTGCACTACAGTTGTTGCACTAACAACATTGCTTAATATGTTGCACTTAATAAAAACTTCTACACTTAAAGGCACAAAAGAGGAAGTTTTTTTTTTTACATTTTTGCAATATTACTTGAAACTATCTTTTACTAACTGATAAAAGACTATTTATTGGGTGCACTGAAAGTAATAATATTAATATACGTCATTTGTGCAGTAACAGTGATTATTCTTTCTTTGTGGAATAATAATTGTTGTACTGTTATTCAGGTATATTGACGTTGTTCTTGTACTGTAGTTGTTAGGCGACCAGTCTGCTACATGCTAGTTGAAATGGGAGTAGCGTCAACTGATCTAACGTTACGTCTTGTGTGTTTACTATCATATAATTTCACATAATGAATCCACTAACGCAACACAGCATATGCCGGTGGTAAACAAACACTCGTGTTCCAATATTTGTGCACGAGTTTTGGAAGGCTTTCCCTAGAAATTAACTGTGAAGGGGGGGGGTTCTTGGTAATGCGCTCATTTCAAAAACTCAGTAACAGTCTTGGGTTTCTCAGTCGGCAAAACCATCCTCTTTTGCGCCTTTAAATATATACATTTTCATTTTTGTCTGTTTTAATTTCACTTCTCAAATTGCATTGCTATGAAATTTTTTACACCAGTGGGGGCCATTTTTAAGATCTCGCCCCATAACCCCAAGGGCCGGCCCTGATGCTAATGTCTATAAATCTGTGGTTGTAAAAAACATCTTGTTTATATCGTAATTCTTTTTTCTTTTAATTACAGAATGCTCCAAATGGACGGTGAGCATTAAAAGTCTTATGTATCTTTAATTATATAATAGTTACTTACATTAAAAATGCTAGTATGTTTACTTGTTTTTAACTAAAATGTTGAGTTGGGGCGGAACACTGGCTCGGTGGATAGCACTGTTGTCTCACAGCAAGAAGGTCCCTGATTCAAGCCCTGGCTAGGGCAGGTGGCCTTTCTTTGTGGAGTTTCTGCATGTTCTCCCTGTGTCAGCATGGGTTTACTCGGGTACTCCGGTTTCCTCCCACAGGCCACAAACACGCAAATTGGAGATACCAAATTGTCCCTCCCCTTACCTGTGTATGCATCAACATGTCTGAATTAAACTTGTGTATGGATTAACTGGTTCTCGCCATGAATATAGCCGTAGAGGCTGGAATGGCGTTAAGAAATAAAGGAAGAAGAAGAAAATGTTGAGTTTACTTAAAATTGCAAATTGTCGTTTAAATGTTAAAATATAAAGTTCACACAACTGAAGCAATTTAAAGGGGACATATTATGAGATTTTTTTTAAGATGTAAACTAAGTCTTAATCTAGGTCTGAGCAAAAGTGTGCCGTTTTGGGTGTGTCATTTAAAATGCAAATGAGCGGCTGAAGTGCAAACACTGATCACAATGATGGTGGTTTGTTGTAATTTAAACTCAATTGTGCTGTCAAGTCCTTCTTTTCTCTCTCTTTCTCTCTGCACTACATGGCAGTGCTGTGGTTGGATAGTGCACATTAAGGGGGCGGGGTTATTATAATAAGAGCTCCTTATGACATCATAAAGAGGGCCAAATTTCAATTACCTATTTTTTTGCTAACGCCTACAAAGTAGCAATGCTAACCTCTGTATGCCATGGGCCCTTTAAAATTCATTCATAACTCCCATCATGCATTGTACATGGAAAATGTGTCGAGTTTCTTACCATTTACCTTCACCATCATTGGAATTTGTATCAGAAATCATGATGTCTCTCTTAAAGGGGACATATCATGAAAATCTGACTTTTTCCATGTTTAAGTGCTATAATTGTGTTTCCATTGCTTCTATCAACCTAGGAAATGTGAAAAAGATCCACCCAGTAACTTAGTTTTGGTAAACCATTATCTGCAAGCATGTGAAAAAATAGGTCATTGTAATTTGGCTCTTATTGTGATGTCAGAATAAGGTAATACCGCCCCCTTTATCTGCACTATCCAACCACAGCACTGCCATTTAGTTCAGAGAGAAAGAGAGACAGAAGAAGGACTTGACAGCACAATTGAGCTTCAATTACAACAAACCACCATCATTGTGATCAGTGTTTGCACTTCAGCCGCTCATTTGCATTTTAAATGACACACCCAAAACGGCACACTTTTGCTCACACCTAGATTAAGACTTAGTTTACATCTTAAAAAATATCTCATAATATGTCCCCTTTAAGCAAAAACCCTTAAAGCATTACAACAGTTTTTTTTTTCAGAACAGTGCCATATCAGCAGCATTTTTATCTGCTTTATTTATTTGTAAACAAATGTTTAATTTACAACTTGGTACAATATAATATTTATATTAACCCCAGATGATCTAACATGCTCATTCTCAACATCAAGCAATGAACAAATGGTCTAATTACAACACTGTTGCAATTGTTAAATGATGAGAATTAGCTATGTGAAAGTCAAGGGACAAATGTCTAACTAAGGGCAACAGTAATCACAAAAATGGTGACTTTGAATGAACCCATAACAAACACAAACTGGAGATTTAATGTGACCATTTTGTGGTAAATGTCCATTTGACTTGTGATTACATCACGTCTAAACAGAAAGAAGATTTGTCTTCTAAGCCAGTGGTTCCCAAATCCAGTCCTCGGGACCCCCCTCCCAGCATGTTTTAGATGTCTCCTTATATGAAACACCTGATTCCACTTATCAGGCTCCTTCCAGCCGCGTGATTTTTTTCCCCAAACCAGTTAAGATAGGAGTTTTACTTAAACATGAGCTCAGGGGCAGAAAGAAATTTGATTGGTTCACAAAAATGACCAATGAAATTCCTCAACCGGATCCTTCAAGGCAGCTTCTGCAGTGAAGCAGTTCGAGCTCACCGTTGGTCAGGTGAGTAGCGCAGATGGTTAGATAGGAATGTGACTGGTTTTGAATTCAGCTTGAAATGTTTCGAGCGTTTAAGTTACGTGTTTCCATGTGTCCGTGGCATGACCTTCATTTTCGTGCCAGTTTCACGTGTTGGTTACTCAATTGTTTTTCCTATTTTCTCACCATTGTCTCTTGAGATTGGGGTTAGAACAACTTTGTTACAAAAAATGACATCCTAATCCAAACCCAACTCTAACCCCAACATCAAGTGAAACCAGTTTAAATTTCTGACAAATAAACGTATAAACCACTGCCATTCTAACCCAGACCCAACTTCATGCGAAAACAGTCTAAAATTAAAAAAACCACAAATCTAACCCCAATCAACAATGGTTTGAAAAAAGGAAATAAATGAGTATTCAACACGTGAATCTGGCACGAAAATGAAGGTCGTGCCACAGACACGTGAAAACGTGAAAACACGTAACTTAA
This sequence comes from Paramisgurnus dabryanus, assembly GCF_030506205.2. NCBI lineage: Eukaryota > Metazoa > Chordata > Actinopteri > Cypriniformes > Cobitidae > Paramisgurnus > Paramisgurnus dabryanus. The sequence goes on from NC_133340.1 coordinate 18,535,455, forward strand.
ACGCTCGAAACACTACAAGCTGAATTCAAAACCAGTCACATTCCTATCTAACCATCTGCTCTACTCACCTGACCAACGGTGAGCTCGAACTGCTTCACTGCAGAAGCTGCCTTGAAGGCTCCGGTTGAGGACTTTCATTGGTCATTTTTGTGAACCAATCAAATTTCTTTCTGCCCCTGAGCTCATGTTTAAAGGGGACATATTATGAAAATCTGACTTTTTCCATGTTTAAGTGCTATAATTGTGTCCCCAGTGCTTCTATCAACCTAGAAAATGTTAAAAAGATCAACCCAATAACTTAGTTTTGGTAAACCATTTTCTGCAAGCATGTGAAAAATAGGTCATTGTAATTTGGCCCTTATTGTGATGTCAGAATAAGGTAATACCGCCCACTTTATCTGCACTATCCAACCACAGCACAACCATTTAGTACAGAGAGAAAGAGAGAGAGAAAATATTTCACAGCACAATTGAGCTTCAATTGCAACAAACCACCATCATTGTGATCAGTGGTTGCACTTCATCCGCTCATTTGCATTTTAAATGACACACCCAAAACGGCACACTTTTGCTCAGACCTATTTTAGACTTAGTTTACATCTTAAAAAAAATCTCATAATATGTCCCCTTTAAGTAAAACTCCTATCTGAACTGGTTTGGGAAAAAAAATCAAGCCTTCCAGCCTAGCCTGATGAGTGGAATCAGGTGTTTCATATAAGGAGACATCTAAAACATGCTGGGAGGGGGGTCCCGAGGACTGGATTTGGGAACCACTGTTCTAAGCCACATCTGTGGATGCTGAAATAGTTACATGAAAGATTGCAGCTTTTGGAGTCATACACCCAAAAGTGTTAATTAAACAGTGGCATTTTGCTGTATTCATCTATTACATTTAATATTACATTTTGCCTTTCTTCATCATTTTAGTATTACTTTCTCCAGAAAAAAGAATCAACAAAATCAAAAATTAGAAACAGGTGTTGAGGAGGGAATTGCAATCAAATGCGCATGCTCAATAGAACATCTTTACTTAAATTGCTTCAGTTGTGTAAACTTTATATTTTAAAATTTAAACAACAATTAGCATTTTTAAGTTAACTTAACATTTTAGTTAAAAATAAGTAAACATACTAGCATTTTATAGTAAGGTATACTATTTGATTTTACAGTGTATATGTGCATAGATGTCCTATATGATTATATGACAAATGTATTAATTACTTAATAATTTTAATTTGTAGTAATTCTTAGAAAAAGATGGATGTCTTTGTGCAGCAATGCTTTATGTAGGGTGACCAGACGTCCTGAAAAATTCGGGACAGTCCCAAAATCTATCCACTTAATCATTTTATGTTGGGACAACATGAATGATTTTTGTTGCTATTACTATCTGGGCCGTGGATCTGTATTTCCCAGGATGCTTTGCATGCAACTGCTTTTGGAGAGAGTAATTTTTTTTATTAAGTGTTATTTTATGCATTTTTAGGTAAAGAGTGTTTAATGTTCGTTTATCTTATTGATTTAGAAGCGTTTGTGTTATATTTTTTCAAATTGTTTGGTTACCATCGTGCAGAAGAGTGGCGCTTGTGATTAAGTTGTGGATGTGACGTATTTTTCTCAATGAGCACTAACTGTGTTAATACCTGTTTGGAGAGCAGTATGTTCTCACATGCTCAACCAAAGTATCATATGTTATTATTATTAGCCTGCTAACATGTGTTCATGCTAATTAGTATGATATAAAAACATTTTATATAAAGCAAATGAATTGAATTATTCCGACTACACTAAATGGAGTTATTGAAACTACAATAAATTGAATTAAGGCAACTACAATTAATTGAGTACTGCCATCTACTTTAAATTGAGTTGGACAAACTCAATATATTTATTTGTGTAAAGCAGTTTTTTATGAGTTAGGGGTACACAGAGGTGTAAAATCCATGTGCCATGAGTAAAAGTCCTCTCCAGTATTTTGTTCCAATCACCTGGATTTGCTAATTAGCACAGTTTTTCAGCAGGAGGTGACCTCCTGACTTGTTGGCGTTTTAAGCCCTCAACGAAGCCTTCAAGGCAGCACTGCCTGGAAGGCACTCCCCGTGCCCCGAGTGTTTCAGCCAATCACAGCACTGGTGCTAGATATCGAGCCTTCCGCCAGCTTCTGGCAGTTTGAGCTCACCGTTGGTCAGGTGAGTAGCGCAGATATGGTAAGATAGGAATGTGACTGTATTTTGTGTCTGTGGCACTTCTTTCGTGCCAATTTCATGTATTGTTTGCTCAAGTGTTTTTCCTATTTTCTTACCATTGTTGATTGGGGCTTAGAATTATGGTTTTCACCTGATTTTTAAACTGTTTTTGTGCGAGGATAAAGTTGAGTTTGGCATAAATGAGGATGTAATTTTAAGCATTGATTTATGTTTATTTGTCAGAATATTAAACTGCTTTCACTTGGACTTGGGTTAAGGTGAGGATGTCATTTTATGTAACAGAAAGTTGTTCCAATCCCAAGCAACAATGGTAAGAAAATAGGAAAAACAATTGAGCAACCAATACATGAAACTGGCACAAAAAAAGTTGTGCCACAGACATGTGAAAGCGTGGTAACACATCCCTTAAATCAGGGGTGGGGAACCCTGGTCCTGGAGGGCCACTGTCCTGCAGAGTTTAGTTCCAACCCTAATTAAACACACCTGAAAATCTAATTCAAGTCTTCAGGATTACTTGGAAATTAATTCAGGTGTGTTTGATGAGGATTGGAACTAAACTCTGCAGGACAGTGGCCCTCCAGGACCCAGGGTTCCCCACTCCTGCCTTAAACGTTCAAAACATTTCGAGCTGAATTCAAATACAGTCACATTCCTATCTTACCATATCTGCGCTACTCACCTGACCAACGGTGAGCTCAAACTGTCAGAAGCTGGTGGAAGGCTCAATATCTAGCACCAGTGCTGTGATTGGCTGAAACACTCGGGGCACGGGGAGTGCCCTCCAGGCAGCACTGCCTTGAAGGCTTCGTTGAGGGATTCAAACACCAACGAGCCAGGAGGTCACCTCCTGCTGAAAAACTGTGCTAATTAGCAAATCCAGGTGATTGGAACAAAATACTGGGGAGGACTTTTACTCCTGGCACATGGATTTTACACCTCTGAGGGTTCACATTCATACTGGATGGAAATCCTGTCCACAAATTAATTAAGTTAATCTAATGAATTATTTTTTTGAGTGTGGTATCCTACCTGATTTAATCAACCTCTTTATACCTTCATGATGATGCCACAGCTATATAAACCATCAATATTTATGAATCAAGAGAGAATTTATGAAATGAAGAGAATAGACTAATGGGAATAATTTAATACGAATTCATTAAAAAATATACTAAAACGTCACATGTTACTGTTTAGGCCAGAAGAGCCTTGTTGTCCCTGATGGTCCACCACTTTTTATAAAATAAAAAAAATAAGTCTATATGCTTGTTTTTAATCTTTAAATTAAATCTTTAAAATATATTATTTGGTCATCTGTGTTTATGTGTTTATGCTCTACCACCAGCATGAAAAGGGATCAGTTAATATGTTTCAATACATGGTAGATGAGAATACACTGAAACCAATAATGGAAGAACATGGACTGATCGTTGAAGAAGACATTAAATTCATCAAAGAATTAATCGAAGGGGTGGATATTTCGAAGGAGGTACAAGTTCCAGTAAATTACAAACACAAACAGTTTTCCCTCGTATACTTTCTCATTCCATTTTTGCTTTTAACTTTTTATACTTACACTTTTGCTGTGTTTAAGTTACTAATTACATAAAATATTTTCATTTTAGAAATGGCCAGAGGAATTGACTGGCAGGACTGAAGACAAATCCTTCCTGTATGAGATTGTGTCAAACAAACGCAACGGCATTGATGTGGACAAATGGGATTATTTTGCACGGTAAAAAAGTTCTGTCATTCCAACACAATAAAATCCCCGGTGTAAAGGGGTAATTTTCGCTGATCTGATGGTTATCCAATCATAAAAAAAACAAGTGTAAATGTCCTCCAATACGTTTTTGAGACGGATTTAAATCTGATCACTCAAACCACTTGAGGAGGTGGTCTGGGATGCATTTCAAATGAAACTGGACATGTGTAACCATGTGGCTAAAGCCACATAATAGTCAGTGCTTTACTCCTCCCAAACAAAAGCATACTTTGAGAGAGCTTTCTCCCCGGTCATAGACCTGTAAATCATCTTGCTGCTCTGCACTGCACGCTGCAGCTTGTGCCCAACAGACAATAAGTGCTGCCTTTTATGTATAAGCTTTGTATAAGGGGTCATATTATGAGATTTGTATGAAGTAAAATAAGTATTTGGTGTCCCCTAGAGTGCATATGCGAAGTTTTAGCTCAGAATACCCCACAGATAATTTATTTTATAAAATGAGCAGTTCTGGTCCTTTATTCGGATTGGTTGAAACACGTTCTAAGCTGTGATAAAATACCCCGGTAACCCCACGGTTCAGACTGCATTACATAGTTTAAGTATCACTGCGCCACTGTTGCTACTGATTAATGAAAATAAACACCACAGTCTTTAATCATATTTTTTTTCTACAGTTGCACAAATAATGGCGATATCCAGATAAATGTCAATAAATATTGTTGAGTTATCTTGTCAATTAAGAAAAAACGCTTCCCTGAGGAGTTTTTACCTCAAATCCATATTTCCGCTATTATCCACTAGGTCTAGCAGACTGCAGACAGTTCTGGGCCCGGTTCCCCAAAACGTTCTTATCGCTAAGTAGTTCTTAACCTATTCATTAACCCAGTGGTTTTCAACTCCAGTCCTCGGGCCCCCCCTCCCAGAACATTTTAGATGTCTCCTTATATGAAACACCTTAATCCACTTACCCAGCTAACAGAAAAAAGTTCTAAGAACGTTCCCTGAAAGTTCCCAAAAATCCCAAAAACGTTCTGCCAACGTAAAAAGTGTCCAGTTTTCTTGACGTTCTAAGAACGTTGTGCTGTCACAACGTTAGAGGAATGTTGCATTTTATCATTTTTAAACGTTATGACAATGTCATGTTTTAATATTCACACAATGTTTAAAACAACAACTGTTTATTATATTGACTTGTTTGATGGTTATGTAAATGATAGAGAAACATTGCATTTTATTATTTTAAAACTGTTAGAAAGCATTATTTCTGAATGTTCAGTAAATAAATTGCTGTAGAAACACAATTCACTTATTAGGTTTAGATGTTGATGTTTTGTTTCATTTTAAGTCACCATTATTGTGATTAGTGTTTGTTTTAGTTGGACTCTTGACTCTTTATTTGGTAGTTTTTTCTCTGATTGTGTTAACTTTGTGTTAATACACCACATTTGTAATGAACATGTAAAGTTAATAGAGTAATTATGTGGTGGTGGGTACATAATGGTAAAGAACATCACCTAATTAATTTCCTAATCAAAAAGTTTCACAGCAGTTTGTCATTAAGGAGTTTTAGAAACTTTAGACAAAAAATATCCGCTGAAAAATTGGGACGCACAAACATCAAGAATCAGACTATGAATCTCAACCATGGTGACAAATAAAATAAAAATAAAAAATCATTATTTATACGTGCTGCAGTGCATGCTGGGAGTCCTGAATGGAATTTGTAAATCTGTAATTTTTCATTTAATTGTCACCATGGTTGAGATTGATACCCTGATTCTTGATGTTTGTGCGTCCCAATTATAAAGCGGATATTTTTTGTCCAAAGTTTCTAAAACTCCTTAATCATAAACTGCTGTGAAAGTGCTGGATCTCAAACTTTATTGACAGAAAACATACTTTTGATAAGAAAATTAATAACGTGATGATCTTTAACATTATGTATCAAGAACCACAGAATTACACTATTAACTTTACACGTTCATAACAAATATCACAAAGTTAACACAACCAGGAAAAAAACTAGCAAACAAAATGTAAAGAGTCCAACTAAAACAAACACTAGTTACAATAATGGTGACTTAAAATGAAACAAAACATCAACATCTAAACCTAATAAGTGAATTGTGTTTTCTACAGCAATTTATTTACTGAACATTCAGAAATAATGTTTTCTAACAGTTTAAAAATAATAAAATGCAATGTTTCTCTATCATTTACATAACCATCAAACAAGTCAATATAATAAACAGTTGTTGTTTTAAACATTGTGTGAACATTAAAACATGACATTGTCATAAAGTTTAAAAATGGTAAAATGTAACATTCCTCTAACGTTGTGACAACACAAAAACGTTCTTAGAACGTCAAGAAAACTGGACACTTTTTACGTTGGCAGAACGTTTTTGGGAACTTGGGAACTTTCAAGGAACGTTCTTAGAACTTTTTTCTGTTAGCTGGGTGAGTGGATTCAGGTGTTACATATAAGGAGACATCTAAAATTTTCTGGGAGGGGGGGCCCCGAGGACTGGAGTTGAAAACCACTGCATTAACCTATCTCTTAACTCTATGGCACGATTCCCGAGATATTCGTACGCCAAGTATATCTTCTGTAAGTCACACTTTCGTAAGGTTGGTCTGGACCATTCGTAAGCTCTCTCTTAAGCATTGTTTGAGCTCAAAACGCTATTGCCGCCACTGTGCAGCAGTCTTTAGAAATCAGCGCAGCGTAGTACAAGTCAAACTATGGTATGTTTACAATTAGTTTATGTCATGGACATTTTAAGACTTATATGTTTGCAATGGATAAAGGACTATTTATGCAGTTGACTTTATTTGGTATCAGAACTAATGAATCAGAGACGGTGCCGTTGTGTCGAAGTTTGTTCCCCATCGAAGTCTCGAAGTCCCTCTATGTTTATAGCGTTTTCATCACATTACATTTATAATTTATTTAAAAAGATTAAAGATTGACTTGGTTATACTAAAAAGCAACCCACCAAACATGAGACGTCCGCTCGACGTGCAGATCATGTCTATATTAGGTCGGTTGGTCCAGGCTCTTATCTGTACGTCTATACAACGTGCAGATCTGGTACAGTATCTGGACGTCTGACTATGACCCCTATTGGACGTCAGGTAGACGTCCAAAAGGGGTTCGGGAAATCAATACAAAAACATTTTATACAAATGTGGTCTATGAGTTCTGAGTCAAAAAACATAAACATCACGTGCATTTTTGTAGAATATTTTGTTAAGCTGTAAAAATAATGTAATCTTTATTCAAAGATTAGTGTTCAAAAACATAGCACTGCTCATAGATAAAGTTCCACCTTAAATGCTGTCTCCCTCTCTCTCTCTCTCTCTCTCTCTTTCTCTTTCTCTCTCTCTCTCTCTCTCTCTCTCTCTCTCTCTCTCTCTTTAATTAACAGAGATGTATATGCTGACGTTTTATTGAAAATCTTTTGTCACCCTAATGACGATCAGTGATTCCTTTAGTTGGGTAGTTTGACTCTTTGACTTTTTATAGTAGTGTTTGGTCTTTGTAAGAGTGTTTATAAAAGCATGTTATGTGTTGCAAAGAAAATTTGTTAAAAATAAAACTCACATGGGTCTTACAACTTCACTGAAAGTTTACCTACAGTAAAACCACATATGTAAAGTCTGTAAATTAATTTTGTAAACCATTTAGTATTGTCTCAATTTCTCAGTTGATTTGAGGTGTCACATCCAACTTATTATTCAGGTATATTCCACCACTGGGAAGCGCTTATATACAATTAAAAGTCCAGATGTTATTGTCACATATGCAGACATCAAGAATCACCCCATGAATCACAACAGTGGTGACAATCTCTGGACTCATGATTTTTTATAATACGCTGGTGCAATGCATTGCAACACTTAGAAAACTCACCATCGTTGTGATTCATGGGCTGATTCTTGATGTCTGCATTTGTGTCGAAAAAGTCTAGACTTTAGATTTTTTAGTACAGTCACAAGGTTTCATTTTTCGTTACAGTAGGCAGCAGTATGCCCCGAGTGTATTTATTGCAGCTCCAAACAAAACTTAGTCAGAAGTTTACTTTTAAACGAAATTTATAATGTATTGTTTTTGTTGTTATTTCAGTTATATTATACCACCACTTCTGACCATCAATGTAATTAATGTGAAGCCACAAGTAAGTTGCATTGCTAACAAACACTTGGTGCAATAATAATGTGTTTAAACACACCATCATAAAGCACACATACTACAATATAAAAACAAAGAATCAAACTACCCAACTAAAGGAAACACTGATCACCATGATGGTGACAAAACATGTTCAATAAAACATCAGAATCTTGTAAATTCTCAAAAACGAGCCATAGAAATGACAAAAAGTAAAGTGAATTTGGTTTGTTTATCCAGTATGGTCCTACTTCAAAACAAGAGAGAGGCAAATTTAAACAAACAGACATTCCTGCTACAGTTTGGTGTAAAATATTTGATAGTGTAATAATGCCCATAGCTCTGTACGGTTGTGAGGTTTGGGGTCCACAATGCCTAACAGATTACTCCAAATGGGACAAACATCCAATGGAATCCCTGCATGCTGAATTCTGTAGAAATATTTTAAGAGTTCAGAGAAGAAACACCTACTAATGCATGCAGGGCTGAATTAGGCAGATATCCCCTAATAATACACATCCAAAAACGCTCCCTTAAATTCTGTTCACACTTAAACTCAAGTCCCCCGAACACACTTCAATATGAAGCCCTTAAAACCCAAGAGAAGAGACCTAAAACCAGTCCCATCTGTCAACTGGCTCTAAAACTCCAGACCAGCACTAATGAACGCAAACAAACCACAATAAACCAAATCATTAAAGAAAGTCAAACTTTATATTTGGATCATTGGGATAATGAAAGTAAAAACCAAAGTAAACTAGAATGCTATCGGGCACTAAACAGAAAATACAGTCTGTCAGAATATCTCTCCACAGTTAGAGATGTAAAGCAGAGACGAGTCCTCACTAAATACAGACTCAGTGATCACAGTCTGGCAATAGAGAAAAGGCCGACATAGACAAACATGGCTCCCAAAAGAAGAGCGAATCTGTGTCCATTGTGACAGTGGTGAGATCGAGGACAGAGACACACTTTCTCCTTTACTGTGGTAAATATAAAGAGCTTAGAGAAAAACACTTTGACAAAATCTCAAAGCTCATACCAGAGTTTCATAACTCTTCAGATTCAGATCAAATGAAGATGTTACTGGGGGTAGACAGACACCCATCAGCTGCTGCTAAATTCATTTATCAGTTACACACCATCAGAAATAATCTACAGCCCTGATCTTGTACAGTATTTTTATTTTACCTCTCATCTGCCCCCATAAATGTACATTTGTATACTTCATATGTTTATATTTCAAAGTCTACTTTATATTGTAAATATCCTCTGATTCTATTTTATTTTATTTGCAGTAGTACTTCATCCATCACCCAGCACCTTAGCTTAATTGCACCTTAATGTTTGTTAATATTGTGTTATTGTATGTTTCTCGTTTTATGTATAATGCTTTGGCAATATTGT